>NC_062190.1:1197500-1245000 GCF_912470025.1 Vespa velutina
ATTATCCTCGATAAAATTTCCAATTATTTTCGAAGGTCGAGAGTTGAGCACGAGACTATCAATTAATCCACCTGTGCACGTGAACCTCCTTTAGAAATGATCCTTTTGTTCGTTGACCCTTTTCTCTCTCTCTCTCTCTCTCTCTCTTTTTTTTTTTCAAAACGTGAGATCCTTATATTATCTTTGAGAAAGATTTGACCCATTTATTTGATCGCATGTAAAACATTTCACATTATTACAAACTCTCGCATTTCTTCTTTCACTTGTTCATACGCGATATTATCGAACGAACGTACAAATTGATTTGATCAGATGTCTGATTGATTTTCATGAAAGAAAAAAAAGAAAAAAAGAAAATAAGAGGGAAAAGAAAAAAAGAGAGGATCGATGATTCGTCGAGGTTTCGTCTTGTTCGTCAGATAAAAGAAACAAAAGAAAGAAAAAAAAGAAGAACGGAAAAGAAAAAAAAAAACGAAAGAAAAAGCGAAAGAAAAAAGATAAAAAAAAAAAGAGAGAAAAGAAAGAAAGAAAGAAAAAAAGCAAAAGAAAAGAGAAATAGAAAGAGGAAACGTATCACAACGGGAAAGAGTGATATCCTTTGCCGGGAAAATTCAGAGAACGGCACGCCTAAGCAAATCGAACGTTTGCGTTTCTTGTTTACAACCCTCCTTCCTCCAATCCACCTCCCATCCTCCGTTACCCACCTATCTTCTCTGTCTCAACGTTGATTCCCATGATGTCGTCAATGTGGTCTACCAACGAGAATACACTGTACCGATTTATCGAGGCGAATCCGTGAATTAGCATCTCTCCGCTCTCATATTTGCTCTCAGCGTTTACATCAGCTCGCGTTTCTATCCCAAAAGGGAGTGGGGTGGAAGGACGAAAGGGGTGAACGCGAACTGTAGGTAGACGTCGGCTGTCAAACGAAACACACACGGCAACAGCACGACGGTGCAGGTGAAATCGATACGTCGCGGTTATGCTTTTTCTTCCTTTTCTCTCTCTCTCTCTCTCTCTCTCTCTCTCTCTCTCTCTCTCTCTCGTTCTCTTTCTCTCGTTCTCGTTCTCTTTCTCTCTCTTCTTTTTCCAACGTGAGCGACGTCAGCGGGCGTAGAATTTACCAGAGTATGAATTTTTCAACGAATAACGCGTTTGCCTCTGGAAAATGTAATGATATATACAGGCTATCGGTTCGAGATATATTCGCGACACCGTGAAACTTTCAAAAGCGAGACGTCGAGATCTGATTTTCCTTCGTTTGTTGATCCGTGATTACGCATCGTCGCGTTCTTTCTAAATTTTCATTTCCCATTTGGATCTATTCTCATATTCTTTTTCAATCTCTCACACTTTTCATATTTCTTTACTTTTTTCCTTTTCGTATATCTTTAATTTATCACATTTGTCATATCAAAAATAAACAGAAAAGAAAAGAAAAGAAAAGAAAAGGAAAGAAAAGGAAAGAAAAGGAAAGAAAAGAAAAGGAGAAAAACATATTAAAAGATCTCGAAAAGCGGAATATCCTATTTGATTTTTAACTACATTCATATTTTTTCTTTCCTTTTTTCTTTTTTTCTCCTTTTTTTTTTTTGTTCCTTTTTTTTCTTTGTTAAACACGAAAAAGAACGTAGACCGAGTCAAAGAATTTATAAAAAAGATAATTCGTTAGAAAAGCTTTTATATTTCCTTTCAAGGAAAAATAAAAGGGAAGAGAACAAAAAAAAGGGGGGGGGGCGGGGCGGGGAGAGAAGGAAGGAAGGAAGAAAGAATGAAAGAAAGAAAAAGAAAAAAGAAAAAAAAGGAAAAAGAATGATATTTTGAACTTTTGAACGACCAAGTACGATTGATATCATCAAGGTGAAACTTGAAGTTGGTGAAGCTTAAAACGCGTTTAGCGTGACAAAGGGTTGATACCCGTTGAACGTTGTAGTATTGGCTCGCTCGAACGTCGCATCCGTGCCATGTCGTGTCGGGTCCTGAGCGTTTGCTCCCTCACGCTAAAGGGGCTATACGTCGATCCTAGAAGGCGGTTTCACGACTCGTTAGTTCAAAAGGGCTGGGCCAGGGATGCCCTGGTGTGTTACCATTGCCATCGATGGGTGTTAGCCATAGTAGGCCGGAATTCGGAGTAAGGTCGAGACTCGTATCTCAAATTTGCATGTCTAGTTTGTATGTGTACACGTAGAATTTGTTACCACCGCCATTGCCGCAGCCACTGCTGATTGCTGATTATTCACAGACGCTAAAATATACAGCATGGCCACTGCCCTCCCTCTCTTTCCTCTTCTCTCTTTACTCTCTCTTTATACACATACACACACACACACACACACACACATGCACACGCACACTCTCTTTCTCTGTCTCTCGCTCGGTCTCTCTCTCTCTCTCTCTCTCTCTCTCTCTCTCTCTCTCTCTCTCTCTCTCTCTCTCTCTCTGATATCAAATTTATCCCATACACACGAACAAATTTCAAATGAGAAGGAAAATTACAGAGAAAAAAGAAAATTAATTGTTCAAATTTCAAGGCTACCAATGTTTCAATACCTAAGGATAAAACGAGTAACAATTATTTATTAATACTTTAAATATTCTCTGACATGATCAAGATGATTGTATAGATCGTTCGTAGATCAACGATAAAATTCTATTGATTTATAAAGAGATAAAATTCTAAAAAAAAAAAAAAAAGAAAAAAAGCAAAAGAATCTTTCTCTCGTATAAACTTTACAAATTGATGATCTCTGTGTATCTAATATCTTTCATCCTCCCCCGCCCCCTCTTCCCCCAGGTACCGGTCAATCCATAAAATTCTTCTTAACGATCATAAAAAGAAAAAAAAAAAAAGGATAAATATAAAGGAGTATTACGATGTGGACTTTGACCTTTTTATCTCGGTTATCAGCTGTAATTGCTAGCGAAATAAGGAAATGCATGACTATCGTTTGCCCGTCCGATCGAGAAATTGGAGTACGCTCAGGCGTAAGACGATACTTCGAGGAAAGGAAGCCATTCTGCGACGCAGCATCCTCTTCTTCCTACGTGAACGCGTTCGAAACTTTTCCCACGTGAGAAATTACGGTCGTTATCGATAATTAACACGAAACGGCCGTGCTGTGCTGGCATTGCGTAATCCTATATAACCGTAAAGGAGATACCGTCCCAACAATTATCGCTGCTTACGACAATTAATAACGGGATTTCTCTTGATAATCTCGACCCACCTTCGTTTTCTCTGACTTCTTTTCAGCGACACTCTACATCCCTTTCTCCATTTTACCCCCCATCCCCCTCCCCTCTGTCTCTCTCTCTCTCTCTCTCTCTCTCTCATTCACTCACTCACTTCCGCTCCCTCTTTCTATTTCGTCGTAATATTCGAAAAAGAGCTTTACAACGCCTTCCATTGTTCAACGTACCCAATTTAGGACGATTATTTACAGTCGGTGGGATTTATTTTCACCGTCAACCCCGTCTCGCGGTTTCGGTTTTACTCTCTCTCTTTATTTCTCTCCCCCTCTCTCTCTCTCTCTCTCTCTGTCTGTCTCTGTCTCTGTCTCTGTCTCTGTCTCTTCCTCTTTCTCTCTATCGCAACGATTTGTCGTTTCGCGGTCGAACACGAGGGTGAATCGTGCTCGTGACACGGAGAAGGAAGAGGAAAACTGGTTTACTCCCTTTTCTCCAAGCTAGGCACCGTCTCTCCCTTTTCCGTGTACTCTGCACGCTCGTTAGCAACGACGCTGATAATAATTAGTCGCTTGCTTTGACTCGTCGAAAGAGAATGAACGGAGTCGACTTCGAGGGTGAGAAACGACGCGCGATTTCTCTCTTAAGGTAGAAATAGTAGATGGTATCTACTTTGCTTGTAATTCCTTTCTTTCGATCGTAAATTAACGTTAAGTTCTAATTCATTATTGTTGATATCTTATTTGGGATTAAATTCAAATCTCTCGTAACTGAAACGAGTTCTTTTCTTTTCTTTTCTTTTCTTCTTAGTTCGAATCAATGAACATATTAATCGTTTGACGATTCTTATCACGCAACAAATACCCACAATTATTTTCTTTTATTCCATTAATAAATATGTCGTTTAATTGTTCCATCGTATTATCCGAACGAAGAAAGCTGAAAAAAAAAAGTGAACATCGTAATAATCAAATTTTTTTTATCTGATCTTCGTCTCCAGTTTCCCGTTCTTTCACTGAAAGGATAGAACTATCTTTGATAGAAAGAGAGAGACAGAGATAGAGAGAGATAAAGAGAGAGAGAGAGAGATAATTTTCTTGGAAAGGTGCTCAAAGATAACGATAAAGTCGAGAAAGAGAGAGAGAGAGAGAGGGGTGGGGAGGGAGGGAGGGCCTGGGGGAGGGGTGGAGAATTAGAAGACAGGCTGAAAGAAATCGGTAGAATTTACGAGAAATCCTCGAGATCCTGCGAAGATGGCCACCAACGACGTAGACGGCGAAGAAGCTTAATCGCGCTTAACTCTTTCAAGGTGAAATACCCTTTGAACCAAACACACATACCTATGAGAGCCTAAAAAAAGGGAAAAAGAAAGAAAAAATAAAAAAAAAGAAAACGCACCACTACCATTACTCTCTTTCCTTCTCGTGCGAGTAACCCTTCAAGATAAGCTTGCGTTCTTGGTAATTGAACCACAGTTGCTTTAATCTCAACTGGACGTTAATAGTTCGTAACGGTGATCGTAACTATAACCGTAACAAGGCTAGTCAAGAAGAGGTTAAGGAGTAGTAATTAAAATGAAAATGTGATAAAGTAAGTAGGAAACAGAGAGTAAACGTATCGCTTAACGAATTTAATTATTTTCCCACGAGTCTTTATAATTTAAATAAATTAAATAAATTTTCGTTTACGTTAGGCGCTAATATGCGTTGTAATTATTTGGAAAAAACAGATTGCTATCGTTTAAAATGAAACGATAATAAAGCCGCGAATTCGATTGGATAATGTAACACATTGAAAGAATTTAATGTGGCTTATCGTTAAAAAATAATCATCGTATAGTCTTAGAAATATAAATTATTTAACAAACAAAAAAAAAAAAAAAAAAGAAAAAACAAAGAGAAGAAAAAAAAAAGAGAAAAATTAAAGCGAAAGTATATAAGAAGATGGAACAACGATTCGTATTTTTATTATCCAAAACTGTTGTTTGGATATATTTTAAACGACAAAAGAGAAAGAGAGAGACAGAGAGAGAAAGAGAGAGAAAGAGAGAGATATGTATAGAGTGAATAACACATCGAGCCGACACAAAGGCCGCAACGTAGCGTGCAAAATGCGAGTATTAAGAACGATTCGTCAAACGCTTCCCTCGTTGCGAAGTCTCTCTGAATTTCTAGCTAGCATTACGTGCATCTTTCATCCGCTTTATTCTTCCGGACGGCGGAAGGAAATAAAGGTGCAACGAACGCGAACGAAGCCGCATGAGTGGTAGCAAAATTGCCCTTCAGACGATGCTCACTAGACGTCGTCGTCGACGACGACGACGACGACGACGACGACGACGACGACGATGACGATGGCGACGACGGCAAGGAGAAAGACGTGCGAGGGGTTCGACTCCGCGAAGGACGAAAATGAGAGTGCCTGACGTCTCGAGCATCGACATAATCCAGATGAAACCTGTAGACAAAGGGAGTTCCAAGTTCTGTTCTCGAATGGATACATACGAAGGACTAGTCTTTTTCTTTTTACTCCTTCCCTTTCACGCGAATAGAGTATACTCTCTTCGACTATTACTTTAAAATAAATCCTTCTAGGATCCTTCTTGCATTTAGTTCGCGAATTTCGCTGAGTGTTTTGCCTAAATAAAAAGTCTACCATCATTCATGATATAACAGTAATAATAATAATAATAATAATAATAATAACGTGTTTCTATTTTATTTATTATGAAAAATTATTAACGAAATATTATCTTTTCTATGTTACAGGTGAGTAACATACGTTGTCCGTTGAAGGTTCCTTGAGATTCTAATCGTCATCTTCGTACGATAAATATAACAAAAGGGGAAAAAAAAAAAGAAAAAAAAGGAGAGGAAAGGTAATCTCGTCGAAACTATTGCCGCAAATCCGACTGAAAAATGTATTCGAACGGGCTGCCTCGGTCCCATAAAGCCACGGTGTAAAGGGAGTTCATGCCGCAACGGGCGTGTATACGAAATTATCGTGCAAACAGAGACGAAGGATACACGTACGAGTCTATAAATGTATCAGTGCATTCTATATGGTATAGAAGTCTTAGTCCATGCACGTATACGTATGTTCGTGAGCTTGCAAAGCCAAGCCAAGGTACGCGTCGTGAGTGCGTGTGAGAATGCCGAGAATATAGAGAACAGAGCAGAGGCAGCTCGACACATGCATTATTCAGCTCGGTCAACCCTAACTCACGCAAGACGCATCCTCATCTACCCTCGTATACCTCTAGGATACACTACACTAGCTACTACTCGATACACGTGAGAGCATCAATGTGTAAGTGTGCTAACGAGGAGGTGTATTCGTGCGAATATCTACGTGTACCTTCCTGAGAGTTTGTGAGCTTTCTCTCTCTCTCTCTCTCTCTCTCTCTCTCTCTCTCTTTCTCTCTTTCTCTCTTTGTAGATGAATACGTATGTATGTGTACATGTATGAAGCTGAGTCTAGGCATCGTTGCACAGCCAATTCCCTTTCGCGACATCCCAATAGAGTTTACCGTCCGGTGATTTGTACTCGACAATCAGAAACTGTTTTGTTAAGAAGCCTTGTATTTTCTTCCATCTTTATTTCCTTCTCTCTCTCTCTCTCTCTCTCTCTCTCTCTCTATTTTCCCTTTTTTGTTTTCTTTATTCTTTCTTTTCTTCTCTACTACCCGTTCAATCTTCCTCAATAGAAAATTAGTTAGAAGCTATTCTACGAAGGATATCTAACGATATTAAAGGTATAACGTAATTTCTTCGATCACCGTCATAGATGTGGTTGGAAAATTTTCATCTCGCAAGCTCTCGATGCACGCAAGGGCTACAAACCATCGTAGTTAATAGGTTTTACGCGGGACGATATGTACACTTAATGAAATATCGAACCGCCAATCGTGTTAAAACGTTGGTCCGCGTAATGCAACTGTAATTAACGTTATAAACTCGCTCTCTTTGAAATGCCCTCTCAAAATAGCCAGCAGAAAGCTTCGTGGTAGCTTTAGAAGGGTGGAAGGAGGGATGGGGGGTGGACGGAAGGGACTGGCGGGAGACGACGGGTGGGCTAGATGACGTGGAGGAGGAGAAGAAGGGTGGGACTGAATTCTGTAATAAAAGAAAAGTAAATGAAATGCCTTTTTCGTAACGTCGTAGGAACGTTCTCGTTCGAGAGGAAAAATCAAGGAAAAGTACGTTTTTCAGGGTAGGTTAAGTTCGAGAAGTCCTTTGCAAGTCTTGGACCGATTCGAAGGTGGTCAGGCGAAACGAAATGGGTATTTGGTATTCCGACGAAGTAGCCTCAAAACCTCTTTCCACTCTCTTCCGCTCGTCGCGCACGCACGCCAACCTATCTTCCGCTAGCTCGAATTTTGTTTTCTTTTTCTTTTTTTTTTTTTTTTCTCTTCTTCTTCTTTCTCTTTTACTTTTCCATGCTCCTATGTCGAATGCATGCGCCTCTTTTCGTTTTTTTCCAAGGCGGCCAAATATTTGCCATAGCTATTGAAAATGAGAGGTAAGGTACTTAACCAAAGGTCATTATATTTTAATCGGTAAACATAACAGGATAATATGGGACTGTAGAACGAAAGGAGGAGGAGGGAACTTTGCATCTTTGACATTCATTCGTAATCAATCATTAACATAATTCGTTTAAATTAAATTCATGTTTATTTCTTCAAACACCAATTCAAACGTATTAACGTAATTCAAAATCATTTCAATCGTTAAAGCGCGATATTTCGTCAATTTTTTTTATTTTCACGAACGTCCGCCATTTTTAAACCAATCGTTCAGATCGAAATAAAATCGCTCGCGCGTGTAAATTCTCGTTGTTTGATTTTTGGTATAATTTTCAATCCCATACAACCGATCGTTTAAACGCTAGAATAGACACAGAAAAATCCACGCACGTACACATATATGCACGTGCGTTCGCGCGCGTGCGCGGCACATGTGGCTTCTGATATGAAACGTAAAGATTTGAAAAAAGACAAAAAAAAAAAAAAAAAGAAAGAAAGAAAAAAGGAAAAACAAAACAAAAACAAAAGAAAAGAATGAACGCAAATTTCTCTAGCCGTTCTTAATTTTTTTAATTAGCGTCTCCTTAGTTATTTTCAGTGGCATATCTTCTCAGTGAGTTAACAAATAGGATGGGTCCTTCTGACGAAGGAAAAAGTATGCTCGGTACGATGCTGCGCTTGATTCGAGTCGCGGTAAACATTCGAGTTGGACAAAGTTTCGACGCAAGTCTTCTCTCTCTCTCTCTCTCTCTCTCTCTCTCTCTCTCACTCTTTTTCCGTCTATTTCTACTTTCTTAAGTAGGGAGAATCGTGCTTGTTTCTGTCTTTTCCATCCTTCTTACCCTCTCTCTCTCTCTCTCTCTCTTACGATCTTCCTTTCGTTGCACAAGTTCGCGAAAGGCATTCGATTTGGTCGCAGGTGGATAGAGGCGGATGGCGAATCCGCATCAAACGAATCGATTGCAGAAAACTTGTCGAGAGCCTCGACAAAATTCTCCCTCTCCCAACTTCCTCCTTATTTCGTCCTCCCCCCCCCCCGTCCTCCCCCCAGCCTTCACTCCTTCCTCTTTCTTTCTGTCATTTCGATTCCTTCTCTTCTTCTTCTTCTTCTTTCTAAGTTTTTCATCTTCTTCTTCTTTCTCTTCTGCTTTTTCTGATTCCAGTTTTCTTCTCTCTCTCTCTCTCTCTCTCTCTCTCGCTCTCTCTTTGTTTTTCTCTTTTACTTCTCTGGCTCGATCATTTCGCTTTTATTTCAGAACGTTATACTCGCCATTCTAACCTTCAGAGGATGCAATATAGGACATGATACAAGACAGAAGGACGATCGAAATAGAGAGAAAGGGAGGTAGAGAGAGAAAGAGAGAGAGAGAGAGAGAGAGAGAGAGAGAGAAGATTCAAAAGGCCCAAGAAGGGCTGGCTCGACTATCTCCTCCTACAAGTTCAATCTCCTTCTACTTCGACGTTGGATATCCGGATTCTGTTAGGAGACTATACCTAGAGAGATGAAGGAAGATAGATATATTTAGATTGCTTGTAGGAAGGAGATGTCCTTATTGTCGTGTCTCTGAATCGGCGCAAAGTGCATCGACGCTCGAATCCACTAACGAATTCTACGATTTCCATTCTACGATCGAGTCTTCACTTAAGAGCGAGCTTATGGAATTCAGAAAATGTGAGGGAATTTGTTTAACCCGTCGAAAGGGCAACGCGTAATTGTGGTTGGGCGAAAGAACGAAATGGAAAAGAGAGAGAGAGAGAGAGAGAGAGAGACAGAGAAAGAGAGAGAGAAAGGGAGAAAGATGTTCACCCAACGTGAATACTTTTTATTTCGCCGCCACCGGCTGGCCGGATCGTGTTTCATCGTTTTCTCCTCTTGCAAATCCGATATCCAAAGCTATATTGGTGTGCAAATTGCAATTGATCGTCGAGCCGAGCCTCCTCCTATACCACCCCCTCCGCCCCTCCCCTCCTTCTCTTCATCCTTGTCCTCCTCCTCCACCACCACCACCACCACCTCCTCCTCCTCCTCCTCCTCCTCCTCCTCCTGCTCCTCTTACTCTTCCTCCACCTACACGTAAACCTCCACCTCCAACTATGCCGCAGTATTTTTCCGCAAACAATATTTCCATGAAAATTGTCCATATTCATTCGGATTGCGTTTCCTTCTAATAGCATTACTATGTTATCCCCTATGTTATTCCATAAATTTAACGTGCATGAATTCCATTCGGCCAAAGAAAATTGCAATTTACTACCAATTTCTAGAGGTAACAAACTAGACTAGGACTTTCTTATTTCTTTTGTTCGTCCTTAATCTCCTATCAACGTCCTTTTAACATTTTTTCTTCCCTTGTTTTTTTTTTTTTCTTCGTCTTTTCCTTTATTTTTCTTTCTTTCTTTCGAAATTTATCTGGCTATTTTATGCGAAACAATTAAGAAACCTTTGCGTTTCGTATATTTTTTTTTTCCTTTTTTTCTTCTCTCTTGTTTGTTTGTTTCTTCTTTTTTTTTTTTTTTTTTTTTTTTTTTTTTCCGAAAACGGACTAACCAACCATAATAATTTGAAATCCACAGTGGATCGTAATATTCCCTGCGCTGGAAATTCGATGGATTTTACGTTTAAAAAACGAAAGGGAGTAGCTTGAAAAATGTACGTTGGTATCCATTTTTTACGAGGCCAACGGCAAACCGTTCAGCATTCGTTGTGTTTGCGCATTCAAAAAAATAACGCGAGATCGAATGGGAAGGGAGAGGGATTCGAATAAATTTTATTCGCTTGGGGGGATCCGATCTCGACGATCTAATCGAGCGATAACCATGAAAGTTGTTGTTTCTTTCGCACCTTTATTGTGTGTCATGGTGGGGATAAAGGAATGTCGCGAAAGAAATGTAATAATATACGAAAAGGAACGAGCGTTTGCTTATCGTTACTGAAAGAAGGCTCAAAAAAAAAATTACTCAAGTACATGGATCTGACATCTATATCTCGTGTTTCATTGGCTAGTGATATAACAAGTGTTTCAAATATAACAATAATATATAATGATATAATCGCTCGTTAAATGACAAATGAATACGTATATAAATATATATACGTGTGTATATGTGTGTGTGTGTGTATGATCAAACATATGAATGTTTAAAGAATTTTAAATGTTTAAGAAATAATCTCATTCAAACGAATAGATATCAATTGATCTTCTTAGAAAATATATTAAAGATATAAGTTTAGGATTAATTATGTTACTTTAACATCTAGTATGTTATTATTATTATTATTATTATCATTATTATTTTATTTTTTTTATTTTTTATTTTTATTAAGCTTGGAAAAATATTTATGCCAAAGAGAAAAAAAGAGAGAGATAGATAGATAGATAGATAGATAGAGGGAGAGAGAGAGAGAGAGAGAGAGAGAGAGAGAGAGAGTGGTTCAGATGTTCTCGATTAAAATTTCGGATGGAAGGTATAGATCGTCTTTTTCCAAAGAAAAGGAAAATCGAAGAAAAATATTTCGCGTATCTTTCGAACGCGATATTCGGTCCATAGTAGTCGCATAAGCGTGCGGTTTCGAAGCGAAACCATTCGCCACGTCATCGATAACATCCTAACATCCCCCGAATCGAGAAAGGTGAATACGTCGGAGGTACGAAATACTGCTCGGAAAACGAAACACACTGACGTAGGCAAACTCTCACACGCGTGCGCATGTTCCGAACGTTTTTCAGGCCAGAGCCATCCATCTTATACACGCGACTCCGAAGAGGTTTTATTCCGTTCCACCTTCTCTCCATCTCTCTCTCTCTCTCTCTCTCTCTCTCCTCTCTCTTCTCATCCTTTCTCACCGTCTTTCGTTATACTCCTCCCACGAGTAATCTTCCTTCCGCGATAGCACTCACCTTGCAACTGATTGTGAGTGAAAGAGAGAGAGGGAGAGAGAGAGAGAGAGAGAGAGAGATACGTGTCTCGTTCCATTTGCTATTTCTTCCTGCCTTTCCTTCGAGATCATCCAAGACACTTTAAATCTTCGACACCTTCCACGCGGGTTTACCTCGATGTCTACTTATTGCTTTCCTGAAAATCTTCATGGTTGTACTACGTAAGATAGATTTTTATCGTTATCAAACAAATTACATTGTTTGTGCGACAACAACTTTTCCTTTTTTCTTTTTTTTTTGTTTTTGTTTTTAGTTTTTCTCTTTTTCTTTTTTCTTTTTTTTTTTTTTATCATTGGAAAGTTATCAGAAGGTGAGTGTATACATATAAAAAGGATAGGATAACGAACAAGGATCCTGAAACGGGAACATGGTACAATTAAACGGACGTTGCTTCGTTCGCTTGTGGATTATAGGCTTGGAGCTTTTATTAACGAAAAGAGAGAAAAAAAGAAGAAAGAAAAAAAAAAAAAAAAAAGAAAAAAAAGAATAGAAAAAAAAGAAAAAAAGAAAAAGAAGAAACGAAAAAAGAATAACTAACAACAAAGACAAGAAGAGAGTCGACGTTCGATTAATAAATTCCAAGCTCTCCCGGATAGCGGCTAGCTCTTGAAAACGACTCGTTATAAAAATATAAGTCGCATTCATTGTGTGTGCGACCATCTCTCTCTCTCCCCCTCCTACCCCCACGAATCCTTCTCCCTATCCTCCCCCTCTTTCCCTTCCTCTCTCATCTCTCTCATCTCTCTCTCTCTCTCTCTCTCTCTCTCTCTCTCTCTCTCTCACTTGCATTTACATATTTGTAGATAAGCTTTATTTAAATTCGAGAGCGATTCGAAAGGACGATAGGATAATAGTATCCACTGATGCATATGTAAATTGAAATCAAACTACTTCTCTTGGACTGCTTTCAAAGAACTCTCGAGTCTCGGTCGCTTGGCTAACAGTGCCGATTGTAGAAAGAACGATGACGTTCTAAAAGATTTTCTTTAGGACCGTGACGCTTTGCGATCCTTTAAGTGCATCCGAAAGAAACAATACGATACGGATAATGGGAGAAACATTGAATTCTAGAGAGAGAGAGAGAGAGAGAGAGAGAGAAAGAAAAACGGTAATTAAGACGGACCACTTGAAGAATAATCTTATCGTTCTTACGATTCGAAATTACGATAAGGTATCGAAATTGAAAGTAGGAGGGATCGTAAAATCGGTCATCCTTCTTTCTCTTTTTTTTTTTTTTTCTTCCCCCACCGAACGACCGGATTTACGATTAGTTTTTTAATCCAAAATTCATTCCATTTCCTTCTTCGTTATTTCCAGTACGTGTTCATTCTGTTTGTCTCGTATATCATCCTTTCTTTCTCTCTCTCTCTCTCTCTCTCTCTCTCTCTTTTTCTATGGAAGAACTCGCATTATAGTTACTAGCTATACGTAGAATTCTTCTCGTCAAATGTATTTTTCGACCTTTGACTCTCTTCGATGCTCTCTAAGATAGATAAAGGAAAGAAAAAAAAAAAAAAAAAAGAAAAGGAAGGAAAGAAAGAAAGAAAGAAAGAAAGAAAAAAAAGAAAAATGAAAAAGAAGAAGAAGAAGAAGAAAATACTACATGTAGAAGTTGAATCATCGAATTCACCGATCTTCTTCCTTCGTCTTCGAAGAAACGAAAAACTAGATATATCCCCTCTCCTATCCTATCCGTACTACCCCCTCCATATACTATTCTTCTCTCGGCTGCATTTGTCCCTTATTAGATATTCCATTTTATTGAACCTACTCCTCGCTGTCTTTCTTCCTTCCTTCCTTCCTTCCTTCCTTCCTTCCTTCCTTTCTGCCTGCCTGCCTGCCTGCCTGCTTGCTTGCTTGCCTGCCTGCCTGCCTGCCTGCCTGCCTGCCTCTCTCCCTCCCTCGTGCCCTGCTTGTCAGCCTGCCTGCCTGCCTGCCTACCTACCTACCTCTCTGGCTGTTTGGCGTCTTTTTCTCACATCCCTTTGCCTTGACTATACCATACTAGAATACGATACCCCCACCACTTACCATTTCCTATTCCGTTTTCTTCCACCCACTTATACACATGCGCATTTTAGAATATACATACATATACTATTCTACTATCACTAACACGGTCTACTTTTTGCCAAACGCGCTTCTCGTCCACGACATCGTTTTACTCCGCGTCTCGAATTTCAAACGTTATTATTCACCCTTCCGCGAAACCCTTCACGGATCTTAGATCTTCCTTGTCGAGCCGTTTCCGGTTTGATGCACGCCTGGAAGCTATTCTTCCTTCCACCTTCAATCTCTCTCTCTTTCTCTCTCTCTCTCTCTCTCTCTCTCTCTCACGTTCTCTCTCGTTCTCTCTTTCTCTTTCATTTCTTGATACTCTTGGTTGCTTCGAACTACACGTCGATCTCCTTTTATTTTTCTTCTTCTTCTTCTTCTTCTTTTTCTTCTCCTTCCCCTTCTATGACTGGATGAGCATTTTCAGAAAGAAATTTGTAACTTTAATCGGGATCAAAAGAGTATTTCGAAGGGTGAGCGAAAGTTTTGATCTAATATAATCT
Organism: Vespa velutina; assembly: GCF_912470025.1. Taxonomy (NCBI): domain Eukaryota; kingdom Metazoa; phylum Arthropoda; class Insecta; order Hymenoptera; family Vespidae; genus Vespa; species Vespa velutina. Next base: position 1,211,711 of record NC_062190.1, read on the forward strand.
TATTTATGACATTATAGTTTCAATTCATGTCACATATGTATATGATCATTTGAAATATCATAAAATATAACGTTTTCTCTTATCAGTCATATTACCTATTATGATAAAAAAATAATTAACGAGAAATGTTATGTTACATTTTTAATAGAATTATCTTTAAGAAGAGCTTTATTTGAAATTTTTTACCTTACATAATACACATTCATTATTTTTTCATATATATATATATATATGCATAGTCGTGAAATTAGCATCCATATTAAGTTCTTACGTATACTATTTACTATTGTCATTGATAAAATTTTAAAAAGTCTTTTATTATTAATAAATATTTTCTAATCGAATTTTCTATAACTACATATCGTTGTTCAATATCTTTTAAATGTAAATCCCTTCAATATCCTGCTGATATATTTTCATACATATATACTTCATCTTTTCTCAAAAAGAATTTATTTGTTGATTGAAAATCTTATTAGACCAATGTCGAAACTCTCTCTCTCTCTCTCTCTCTCTCTCTCTCTCTCTATTCGCATTTAAACTCAAATAAATTTTACGTCTCGCACTCAGAAATATTTACGTCACACTTTTATAACATTAATATTACTCTACAAAGTAGGAGGCCTCACGTTCATAAAAATTCTTTTTCCCCGAATCGTAAAATTATGCAAAGGACGTGCTTATCGAGCCAAATTTTGAAAGAAGGTGAGAGACAGAGATACAGACAGACAGAGAGAGAGAGAGAGAGAGAGAGAGAGAGAGAGAGAGAGAGATAGAAATGGCAATTCGCTAGGAAAAAAAGAAAAAGATAAACGTTCCCGAAAGTAATCGCTAACGCTAGTGGGGTAGGTACGATGATGAGGATGAGAAGGTGGTAAGAAAGAGGGTGGGACGTGAAGGTTACTACACTGTGGCACGTGTAACGAGTCGATCTCTCCATTTTCATCGGGGAGGGAAAGTAATTCGCGTTCGTGAAATAACGAGGACGAAGGAACGTGCAGCCGGTGAAAAGTGGGTAATCTTCGTCCCGCCATTCCATCAAGTCGTCTTTTTTCTTTCTCTCTCTCTCTCTCTCTCTCTCTCTTTCATTCTTTCTACCTAGTCTAAGAATGCTCACACGAGTTCACATTTATAAGAATATACACATATACGAAGACACACACACACGCATACACATATACACATATATATATATATATATATATATATCTGTATGGATGTGCAAGCACACGAATATAAATACATATAAACGAATATGCCAGTATATAGGCACATACATAAAGAGATATTTGAGAAGGTATATAACGTAAAAGGAAGGGACGAACTGTCCGTAATATCTGCTTGGCAAGGTCCGAACGCACCCTTTCGTCCTTCGTCCTTCCTCTGATCCGAGCAATCATCATCTCGGCGCCAGCCTCCTCGAACGACCTATTTCCTATGTTTTTCCTCTTCCCCAATCGCGCTCCGACATCTCTGCTCGCGCGTTTACAACCTACTTGGACGCAACACTTCTCTCTCTCTTTTTCTCTTTCTCTTTCTATCGCGAGAATCCTTGCTTTCAGCAGTCCTCCTTCTCTCTCTCTCTCTCTCTCTCTCTCTCTCTCTCTCTCTCTCATGCGAACGATTATGTCAGTCGGAGTTAAGTCCACGTTTGTTTATCTGATCTCACGTTATAATGACGTACAAACGAAACCAGCTACCGTGCACTGCCTTTGGCGATATTTCTCGTACGCTTGTAAAAGAGACAGAGAGAGAGAGAGAGAGAGAGAGAGAGAGAGAGAGAGAGGAAAAAAGATAGAGAGATAGAGAGAGAGAGAGAGAGAAAGAGTCAGATAAATGTAAAGTGTGTTAGTGAATAAGGAGTAAGGGTGAGAAAAGGAGATGTGACCAACACATGCTGTTCGCTCGCCCAAGGCGAGGATGCTTTAGTTAGATGAATGGACCGACTGAATCACGCCAACCAATTAAGGATTACGCTCGTCGCTCTTCGTACAGCCAGTCTTCGAAGTTCGTACGACGTTTGAACGGTTAACGGCGATGCTATGAATCGATGAACTAAAACTTTACTCGCGGCTCCTTACCTATCTAGATTTCTAAGGGCTTTATTGAAATTTTGTCGTTACGTTAATTTCTAAATAAAATAAAAATGATCACTTTCGTTCGTCCTTACTTAAACATTTCTCTCTTTTATTCCCTTTATTCTTATCTTCTTATTTTTTCTCTATTTGTTTTCTCTCTCTCTTTTTTTTTTCTTTTTTTTTTTTTCTTTTTTTTTTTTTTTTTCAATTATCATTATTATTATTAACCAATTTACTCGCGCGATCATATACGTTTACATTCCTTTACGATTTAATTCTCGGATCGTAAAATGGTTGCATAATATCATTCGTGCTGTGCAGAGTCGAATCGAATATCCGCATTCGTATATACCATGAGACTCAACGTATTCAAAAGGAAAGAGAAAGAGAGAGAGAGAGAAAGAGAGAGAGAGAGAGAGAGAGAGGATTCGGGCGTTCATCCACCCGCGAACTTCTGAATCGACGCCAAATTCGTTGGAAGACCTACGATTTGGCCGTGCAACGTTTATACGGCGACAACGGCTCCAAATCGAAATAAGAAGGACCGTTCTCCGCATTGTCGCATCAACGAATCAGAAAAATATACGACGACGATAATTTGCCTTTTCATCCCCGGAAATTCGAACCTTCGTCCCGTGTATTTCAATTATTTTCATCGTCTCGTCATTCGCTAAAACGAAAAGACGTTAATTCCACGAAAATTTTTAACTCTCGCCTCGTTCGATATAATATTAAACTTTATTATAACGATAATTTCAAGAAGATCAGATCATTGAAATTTTATTTTTCTAATATGAGATTTACACATTTCGTTATAAAACGTATATTAAACGGATCTTTTTTTAAAGATCCTACAAATTACTATACATTGAATACATTCGTTAATCCTCCTCCGTATCTTTGACCTTTCATGAATTAAATCGTTTTTGTAAATTCTTCTAAAAAAAAAAAAAAAAAAAATAAAAAAAAAACAATTAGACAATTATCTTCCATTGAATTTTAACAAATTTTACAAATAAAGTAAAGAAAATTTAACGTCGGCGTCAGTATTAATGATCGTGGTAGAACATTTAACACATTTGATCATTGATCGATGAAGATAAGAAAAAAAAAAAAAGGAAAAGAAGAAAAAGAAATAATATAAAGAAGAAAAAAAAAAAAGAAACACAAAAGAATAAATATCACACTATTTGAGAACAAGAATTGTCCAATAGAATTCTATTTCTAACGAAGTCGAAGCAGGTCGTTTGACTTTGGTGAATCTCTCGATCCTCTCCATCATACTCTCTGCACATGCCAACGTCCGTGTTCTCCGTACTGTATGCCGTAGAGATGGGAAGAGCGAAAAGGGGTGGAGCGGTAGGACCAGAGAGAAGAACGGGGGCGATTTAGGGGATGAAGTTCGCGCGTGCGTGCGTTCTCGTTTCACCGTTAAGCGAAGTCTTCCTCGAGAAAGGAAGATAGAAGAAGAAAGAGAAAGATAGAGAAAGATAGATAGGTAGAGAGAGAGAGAGAGAGAGAGAGAGAGAGAGAGGATCGAAGGGAGAGAAGAAAGGGTAATTCTCTTCGTATAAGAGAAAGAGAGAGAGAGAGAGAGAGAGAGAGAGAGAGAGAGAATGACGACGAAGACGATGAGTACAAGAAGAGGACTACGAAGGCTACAAGAAGGACTACGACGACGTCGACGACTATGATGACTAAGATGACGATGACAATGACGACGACGATGACAACGACGACAACGACAACGACAACGACAACGACGACAACGACGACGACGACGACGACGACGACGACGACGACGACGACGATGACGACGGCGCAAACGTCGCCATGTTGAAACACGCATGCGCCGCACGGGAGTAAGTGCCGCGGACTCGGGTCGAACGAGGAGGCCGGAGTCAGTGCAGTGCCAGCTCCCGATCCGCGAACGTCTATCTCGTGCCGTCTCTATTCGCGTTTTGTCACCATCACAGATACACATACACATACACATATACACATACAAATATATATATATATATATATATACATATATATATATTCTCTCTCACCCTTTCTCCTACGTCGACATACATATACCATTTCGTCTGTCTTATTCGTCGAACACTTACCATCCGTCTATCTAGTTGTCTCTCTGTCCGTTTGGTATTGGTGGTGACCACCCCTTCGAGAACTGGGTGCAGTCGATGGACTGTCGTCGTCCCTCTTATTCGGTCCTGAACGGGACTCTGAAACTCGTTTCCCTTTTATATCCTCAGTGCCAAGGAACAATTTTGATCCGTCTATCTCGGATCTATAGTATTGCTTTATTTTTTCTTCTTCTTCTTTTTCTTTTTCTTCCTCCTCCTCCTCCTTCTCCTCCTCTTCTTTTTCTTCATCATCATCATCTTCTTGTTGTTATTGTTGTTGTTGTTGTTGTCCTCTTTTTTTTTTTTTCGTTCCTCCCTTTTCCATTTTTCGTTCAACCCTTTCATTTTCTCAATGGAAGAATAAAGGAGAATAAGGGAGAAAAGTGAACGAGTTTTTACGTGTGTGCCGGTGTGTTGTTCCTTCAATCACACGTTTGATCGTCCTTTTTGGATAACTCGAAGGAGAGATTTTGTGAACAGTGCATCAGAGATCACTCTAGAAAGAAGAGGAATATATAGGAGAGATAAAGAGAGAGATAAAGAGACAGAGAGAGACAGAGAGAGAGAAAGAGAGAGAGGGAGAGAAAGAGAAAGGGAGAAAGAGAGAGAACGAGAGAAAAAGAGAAGAAGAGATTAAAGAATCAGTGGGCAGCGAATGATGGTGATTTAAGAGTGTTCGTGCCAGTGCTCTCTTGTGCAATGATAGAGCCAACTGTTCGAGCTATAGGCATAGACCATCGTAGATGTACCAATCAGGTGAGAATCCTTCTTCAATTTCTTTAATTTGATTATCTTATGATTATTTATTTATTTTTTTTTTGTTTTGTTTTTTTTCTCTTCCTCTTCTTCTTTGTCTCAGCGAAATTGAAAGAAAGTTAAAGACAATTTCGGGGATAGGTAAGCTCGATCGGTCATGGCAAGTAGAATTCTCTGTCGTATCTCCTAGCGTGCCCCTTTTGATCTCCCCACCACGCCCAACGTTTGACCGGGACGAACGATGCACCCAAGGTATCCGCCGGGTATAAACACAACCCACTCTCACCTAACCCTTCGTGTTTTCTCCGTTTGCTTCGTTTATACTCTAAGGAAAGAAGGAATGTATATCTTACGTTTTTATTACTCCATTGAATATATTTTAAACTGGGGATAAAAGTGAAAGATGTATGTTAAACGAGAATTATTACTTTATTATTATTATTATTATTATTATTATTATTATTATTATTATTATTATTATTATGTTTTCAATACGATCGGTCTTCATAATCGATCATGTTGAAACTTCGTGTCGATGGATCGTATTACTTTCGAATAATAATTATTTTATGATTATCATTGAAATCTTTATTAAAAATGAATACAATTGGATCCTTTCGTAAACAAATATTCATGCGTATGTTCGTGTTTTATTTCCCCTCTCGATTTTGAATTCTGATGTCATGCGATCGAGACACGTTTTTCATTGAATGGTCAAGTTGTGTCCGACTGGTAGCCTATGTTCGGTCTGATTTTACGGCACGAGATGTTTTATTCGTATGGGAGAATTTCAACGGAAAGTCACGTACAACTCGTTGAGCTCTTTTATATACTATTTTTTTTTTTCTTCTTTTTTTTTTGTTTTTTATTATTTTCTTTTTCTCTTTTCGTTTTTTCCGTTTTCTTTTTTTTCCCCTTCCCTACCCCCCACCCCCTCCCCCTCCCCACCTCCCGTTGACCAATTCACATCCCATCGATCGCGAACGCGTAAATCGAGAAACGTTATGCTTGCTTTTGTTTTCCTTTCTTTTTCTTTTTTATCGCTCCTCTTTTATATTTCTTTCTAATATTTGCGCCAATTGCGAAAATTCGTTCTAGCCTTTTTTCTTTGGCACGAGTGAATAACTTACCCCCCTCTTCACCCTTCCCCCCCCCACGAAGTATATTTTTTCTCACGCGATAATTATACGAAGATAATGAAAGAACTCACGCACGAGGTCAAAAGAACATCGATTGAAACCTTTCCTTCTGATATTTTAATTATTTTTATAATTCGTCCTATTCTTTCCTTCCTTCTTTCTTTCTTTCTTTCTTTCTTTTTGTCCTTCAACAGTCGCTATCGGTATTCCACGCTTCGTTGCCATAATCGATGTAACTTCATCTGTCGTATCTCGTGGTTTAATTTCTTTCGAGATTCGTGAAAGCACACACGCGTACTGCATGACGCGACCTCGGTTTTGGAATTTCAATTTAATCGTGAAACAAACGTTTTCAGCCCGATTGAATTCGCGAAACGATAACGTATCGGGCGTTAATTAATGCCTGGAAATCTATGGGCGGTTCTTCAAAATAAACAATATTCTCTCTCTCTCTCTCTCTCTCTCTCTATCTCTTTCTCTCTATCTCTCTCTATCTCTTTCTCTCTCTTTCTCTCTTTCCCTTTCTCTCTTTCTCATAAATTTACAAAAATTGAAAATACCACGATGGTGAAGGAGAGAAGAAAATAAAAACGAAAAAAAAAGAGAGAAAGAAAAAAAAAGAAAAAAAGAAAAAAGAAAAACAAACCACACAAAAAACAAGAAGAAACACGTCAAAATCAAGGAACAATAAGTAACCATTTATATTTCGTCGTTAACGCTTTTAATTTAGAACACAAATGCAAAATAAGATTGATCCAATCTGGAGATTGTTATTCTTGGATCATTTTATAAGAAAACAAACGTAAAAAATTAGGATATTTTTTTTTCAGCTTTCCTTCGCGGGGGAGAGTAAAGGGAAAAAAAAAAAAAAAAAAAAAAAGAAAAACATAGCAATAGAAGGCACGTTTCTCGAATGTCGACGTGTCGCACGTGTCCTCGCCGTTCTGCGACCTTACGAAAATAGTTGCGCGAAAATAATGACACGTGCTCTTCTCTCTTGGGACGCAAAAGGAAAAAGGCGAAGTTCGTTGATATAGTGTTAGTAATAATACGATATACTTATATATTATACATACATATAGAAATATACATACACCCACATATATATTTATATATATATATATATATATATGTATATGTATATATAAGTTTGTATTGGTACAGAACGTACGTATCAGGGTGTGTCGGCTTTTGAGAGAGATTCATCGGCATTAAGAGCCACTGTCACGTACGCGAATGGTACCGTCATTGGTCTGTGTAAGAGAGACAGAGAGAGAGAGAGAGAGAGAAAGATAAATAGCGATAGAGAGAGAGAGAAGGGTAAAGAGAGAGTGAGGTGAATTACCCATAAACTCTCATTTTCCCTCGAAAGTCGTAATGGACAACGTGTCGTGGCGCGACGAAATTGCAGTCACCAATGTAGCACCTACATTGGACTCATAGAATCGATATTTTTATGAGATTCGATTTATTCATATGCATTATTCGTTCTATGCGTTAACGTTAATTACGTTATTTTTAATATTCTATTTAAAAAAAAAATTGTTTTCATTAACTCCCTAATAACTTTCATATATAAGTATATATTATGTATATATATATATATATATATATATATATATATATATATATATATATAACAGACCATTTAATGCATGGTAATATTTCTTAAAAATATATATATATATATATATATATATATGTATATACAGAAAAATTTGACGTTTCACGTTGAATCAGATTCGACATAAAATCACGATAAATTAAGTTAATCTACAACAGAAATTTTTTCATACTTTTCATTTATAAAAGAGCGCTCGATCGCTCTCTTCTCAACAAAAATGGCCGGCCCTTTCCTAAAATTACTTTCCCCTCGTTAATTACAGCGGCTAAAAGGTCATCCCGTCGCTGTTTTACACTGCTCTGGAATATATTATTTTAATTTAGCGAGGTAAAAATGATGAAGAGAAAAAGAGAGAGATAGAGAAAGAGAGAAAGAGAGAAAGAGAGAGAGAGAGAAAGAGAATATGCAATGAGCGCGATATGTAGGTCGAAACGCGATTAACTTCGTAATAACGTATCGAGCGTGTTCCAAGTGCGAATAATAAAGTAGAACTCGATTTTCGTAGGGTCGTCATTATTATCGGCTAAAAGCATTGGCGCCGTCGCATGATTTATTTCTTTCTCCCTTGGAACTGAATAACTTTAAAGGATATATATATATATATATATATATTCTACGAATGTATAGATGTGTCTCTTGTATCTCGTAAGGATGTGTTTAAAGGTAGAAAGACGAATAGAAAACTCATGTTGTATTTTAAATCGACTTCCTCTCTTCTTTTTAACTCGCAATAACGTCGTTCGATTTGTCCTCGTTAAATGTACTTTCGATTCCTTGCATTTAAAAGCACGATTACTTTAGCTCATGTTAATTTCAAAGGTAAAAATAAAACGACGTAGATTACGATGACGATGACAAAGACGACGATGACAAGTTCGAACGAACGAAATGGAAAATAGGAATATATTAATAAAAATAAAGAAAAAGATAGATCGTACGAAATTCACGAGCGATCCGATAGATAGACTCTAAGACGATTGATATCTATTCCTCCTTGGAGACGTCTCGAAGTCTCGAAACAGACGACGACAAATAGCCGCGATTAGCTTCTTGGTAGAGAGAGGCAATCAATTGCAGTTGATGGAGAACGGTTCGGTGAATACGAGAGTGGTAACGTTTCTCCTTTTGCTTCGAGCCGCCTATTAAAAATACTTAACTCCTCTTCTTGCTCGGTCGACGACCGAACCACGCCGCCAACGTTGATACGATCGGCATGCACGAAGATTGTTCGTATGCGTTTGGACGCGTGTAGAACACACCGTCGTCGTCTTACCCACCGATTGTCTTTCCCTCGCTAATTTTATTCTTCATGTTTCTTAGAGTTCTAACGACGTAGAAGGAATGTTAAACGAAATAGTTTACACGCGCGAATTATACTTTCGAATAACATGAAATCGCGTGTATGGAAACGTCAATTGGTTTCTTCAAATTCAAAGATATATATATATATATATATATATATATATATATATATATATATATATTATTCGATTCACGTCGAATGAATCACTAGAAGTGTGAACAGACTGGTATTATTCCTGAAGAGTACTATACGGTCGTCGTACATAATATTTATAGATGCAATATAAAAGTATTGCGTGATTTAATATCTCCTCGTGATTATGAGTAATAGGAACATGCGTGTTTCTTTCTCCTACTATCGTTTGCTGTTGGTCGCATATATATATATATATACATTTATATATATATATATATATATATATATGTATATAAATATATATGTAAATGTATACATACGTGCGCACGCACGAGTACAAAAATTAAAATTTGTTTTATCGCGGTTATTGCATCGCGTAGTGCTCCATCTCACAAAGATCCCTTTATAGTATGTAGTTCGTCAATGAATTTCAAAGTCAAAAGAGAGAAAAAGAGAGAGAGATAGAGAGAGAGAGAGAGAGAGAGAAAGAAGGAGACATAAATTAATCGAAGGATACGTCTGTTTACTTCGATCTTCCGTTTCGGCAAATAATTTTCAAATTCGAATAAATAATAGTTATATTCATGATAACGATATACAAAGTGATTCGAGGCGAATGATAAAAATAATTAAATCATCTGTTATTCATCTGTTCGTTTGTTATCGATCGAACTTCTCAGTTGAATACTTTGGTACTATCATGTTAGTATATATACTGTATGTTATATATGTATGTATATATGCGCGCCATCGCACAACACGCTCGAAATATTATAGAATATGGATTTATCTCGAATGCGGGAAGTTCCGGTCGATCGATCAGCTTTGCACACGGGCTACTAACCCGAATCGCTAAACGTTTATAATACGAAACGAAATCGTGTCTTTTGCGGTTCAGATCTCGGAATTGCTGGCATACCGTACATGCACACACACACACACACACACACACATACATATGTGTATATATATATATATATATGTATGTATATAGCTTACGTTCACGGATAATAATGAAACTAATTTTACTTTCTTCGTTATAATTGTCTGAAACGATGTACTCGTTAAACATTAATTACGTATAGACATTCTTAATATCGATTAATTAACGAAAAATTCATAAGAATTAACGAATAATTAATAAGAATGTATGGATATGGAATACGTGCGAAAAACGAGCTATATTTAAATGGAAAAGCATGATTATTTTTTATTATTTATAAACGAACGAGGCAACTTTACAGATATAAATGATACTCGAAATTTTCCTATTATTAAATATATTTCATTTTTATCAGACGTGTAAATTAATGATAAATTTTCTTCCTTAAAACTGCTATTGTATTTCAATAAGTAATCAAGCCATTTAAATATTCCCATTTAAATCCTTCGCTCTCTATGTATGTATGTATATATATATATATATATATATATATATATATATATATATATTCGTGCGAACGAACCGGTCACACGTGCCGTGTCGCGTGCAACGGGTCTCGGCTTCCCTTTTGTTGGATCATTGAAAGCCCTTAAAAAGAGACGATCAATGTAAAGAAAAATAAAAGGGAAGTGAGAAACTCTTGAAACGAATGACACACACTTATTTTTATTTAGTTAATTATTAAAACGTTTTATCTTCTCGTTCTCTGTTATTGTCCTATACAAGATAAACAACACTGATCGTTCGAAAGATAACAAAGCGTTTCAAGATAATTTCGATGTATTTTCGAAGAAAAAGAAAAAAAAAAAAAAAAAAAAAATAAATAAATAAATAAATATTCACAAAGAACGAGATATACGATCGATCGACCTTTTTCTTTTTCTTTCTTTCCTCCTTTCAAAGTTGCGATATTTTTTATTTCTGAGATTAAAATAAATTCCGAATGCTAGGCGTTGATGTTCGACTATATACACCTTCTTTCTCTTCTCTTTGTTTTTAATCCTTCGCAAGGGTTCCTTTTCAGATGATAAATAAAAGAATGCCGAGGTAAGGCAGCCGACGATATGAACGTCTTCGAGTACGCACGTATACTCCGGGCATGTATTTGTGTATATTTAAATATTTGAAAACGAAAGTACATAAACGAAAGAAAGAAATAGAGAAATAGAGAGAGAGAGAGAGAGAGAGAGAGAGAGAGAGACAGAGAGAAAAGAAGCTTTCTCGAAACTTGGCATCGAAAAGAGGATGAAGGAAGCACGAGAAGTGTCATAAAATCCGCGGCTATGCGAAGCTACGCCCAGAATGTCAGATCTAAGAAAAAGAAAGAAAAAAAAAAAAAAGAAGAAAAAGAAAAAGAAAAAAGAAGAAGAAGAAGAAGAAGAAGAAGGCTGAAGAATCATGGACTTCAAGAGTGGACGACTAGAGAAAAATGGAAAAAGAGAAAAAGAGGGAAAGAGAGAGAGATAGAGAGAGATAGAGAGAGGCTTGAGAGAGAAGAAGGGTAGGCGCATTTGAAAATGTAATCAGTATAATAGCGAAGTGGTTCTGTGGAAGCGTGGAAACGAGAAAGAGAATGGCCTGACGTCTCAGTTTTCCTCTTTATTTTCATCCTTCTCGATCTCGAATGCTGCGCAGCATCCGATTCTCTCTACACGGTCTTTTTTTATCACTCCTCCTTGATTCCACCTTCTTCCACTTTTTTCTTTCTCTTCTATCTCGTTCTTATTCTCTCTCTCTCTCTCTCTCTTTCTTTATATATATATATATATATATATATATATATATATATATGACGTTCTTTCTCCCTTTATAACCCCACGGCTGTTTTCACTGCGGAAAGCGTCCCTCTTTGTCTCGCGGCTTTAATTTGTTAAAAGCGCGAAAAGTAGCACCTGTCGGACGAGAAAGACGGCCTGGTATTGCTATTGCTACGTTAACTTATATACGTGCAATAGGTGAGATGCATTTACGTCCGCATCTTCTTCTTCTTCTTCTTCTATTTTCCTTCCCTTCCCTTATCTTTCCTTCCCCTCATCCCTTCTCCCTCTTCTTTTGATTCTTCCTTTAATACTACTATATCGTTATATACTCTTTTCTTTAGATTCTATTTGTCCTTTCTTGATCTACTACGACTATAAAAAAAAGTATAAATGAAGCTTATGTGAATGACCAAAGTTGTAAGTTCGTCTTGTTATACATTCTACTTTATATAAACCGTACGTAACAATTTTAGGGAGATCACTATTGTAATTGTATATAGGACAAGGGACAAATTGGATATCCAATGAAAAGGCAACTTGTTGTTTCATTTATTATTATATTAAACGCGATTTGTTTGTTATTATTTAAACGAAATGTAATTGGTATTAGAAAATGCATTTGAATGATCAAGAAACTTCTCAGGAAAGAGAGTATAGTCATTTTGAATATTCATCCGTTTAAATGTCTTTAGATATCTGTACGAGTATATATACGTACTTATATATACATATATATGTGTGCGTGCGTAAGTGCGTGCGTAAGTGCGTGTGTGTGTGTGTGTATGTGTGTGTGTCAGAAAGAAAAGACATGTTTCAGCGCATTGTTACAAGAACATATAAAGGCACGTTTCGTAAATCAGAAAATCACTTTTTACTGTAGAATAAGTACTTACACGACTCACAAAAGAAAATTTTGTGCGACAAAGAAAACACATCAGGCGTGTATCAGCTAAGAAAAGGAAGAAGAGACTTTACCTCGGCACAATAACTTATAAAGTATCGTAACTTTCTTTCCACCCGCCGTTCGATAAATGTGTTGCATCAAATTGTCACGGAAGTTAACTGTGCGAGAAGAGAAAAGTTTCTTAACTGTTGGGCATTAACTTTACTTTCCGCCACGAGAATAAGGAGAAAAAAGAGAGGAAGAGGGTGGAAGAAAAAAAGAAAAAAAAAGAAAGAGAATGAGAGAGAGAGAGAGAGAGAGAGAGAGAGAGAGAGAGAAATGAGATAGAGAAAGAGTTCGACTCGATCGTTTCTCAAAGTTTTATCGATGCATTCGTAGAAGTAGAAAGAGAGAAAGTAAAGGGAATAGAAAGAGAGAAAAAATAAAGGGAAAGATAGAGAGATAGATAAGAGAGAAAAGGGGAGAGAGAGAACAACGTAGTTTTCAACTGTTTATTCCAAGCTCTTCACTTTCGCCGAACTATTCTTAAACAGTTAAATGAATTGTATTTAGAAATACCAAGCGATATCCATTTGACGCGATATCTTTTCATCGATCTTAAAGATAAATTTTCGTAAAAAAAAAAAAAAAAGAAAAAAAAAATACGACCATCTATTTCCCTTTTTTTATCCGTGTATTACAAAACTAGCGCTATTATCAGAATCTGTTAAAATTATTATCATTTATTATTTAATGAAATTCTAATAGGGTTTAAAATGAATAAAATTCAATTATAAGTTCGTCAAAATAATTCGTAATATATACATATATCGTAATGATCTATGTCTTCTTAACAATTTTACCATTACCATTATTCCACCGTATATTCCTGTATGTTTGATACGACTGATAGACGTTATCATCATCTCGACTTGGCTGAGGTCGGATGTCACACCAAGAGAGAATAAGAGAAGCAGTATGACAGAGATAGAGAGAGGGTCTCTCGAAACGGAGGAGAGTAAGTTAGACTACAAGCTACCGGCCAAAGCCCGGCTTATACTGGCGTCGATACAACCTGTACATACACATATATATTCTAAGTCACGCTACGGTTCGTTACGAGCAGCGTGCACGGACGCACGTATATCTACGTTACGAATACGAGCTACCCTCTTTCTCTCTCTCTCTCTCTCTCTCTCTCTCTCTCTCTCTCTCTCTCTCTCTCTCTCTACGAAGCGCACGTTTCTACGGTGGCACGAATCACACTCGCTTGCATCGATACACACTCACGTTAACGAATCAACGTAAAGCGAGAATACGTGCTACGTACATACATACATACATGCATACATATATACATACATACATTACATATATACATATATAAACGTCAGCCTATCTCTTTGAATACATGCGTGTGTATAGGCGGTTCGAAATGGTGACCGCGACACGGTATACAGCGACGGCTAAACCCTACTAAAGCTCGTAATGTATAGCCTGGCGTAACCCGTGTTACGCCCTCTGACCAGTCACCCTCCTACGTCCACCACCTCTTGCCTACATATACACACACCTGACTACCCTATTCCATCGCTAGTGTTATCAACGACCGTGGACTTTTCACCGAGCGTTATCGAACTATCGAGACGAATTTCATGCATCGTTCGTTAAATACACTACTATCCCCTCCCCCTCCCCCTCCCCCTCCCCCAGCCCCGTTTCGATCGCTTCGATCTATCCTTCGAAGTTCCTTGTCTTACAGATTTGTTTTCTATTTTTTCTTCTTTTTCTTTTTCTTTCTTTATTTTTTTTTTTTTTTTTTTTTTTTTAAGTAAAACCTCTCCTAAGCCTCCATCGTGCGTGCTCGAGGGTGGTTTCTTAACGAAGTTTAAGGGATAAGAAAAGACGCTCGTCGAAGTTGAAAGTTTTCTTTCTTTCGATATACGCACAATACGCACACATACATACACACATGCATGCATACATATGCATTTATACATATGCATTCCGTTGCAACGACAAAAAAGGAAAGAAAAAAGTTGGACCCTAAATGCGATACATATGATGGGATGGGTAATGGTGAAAAGTTTCTACGACTGTGTTTGAACTATAGGATAAGTTGAAATAAGAAAGAAAAAAACTTGAGGAGAAAGAAAAAGAGAAACGAAACAAGATCGTACGAAAGTGTACGAAGGTGTAATTTTGAAATGGAACAAATCATAGAATCTAATATATATTTTTTTTCTAGTTTGTTAGTCGTTAAGATTATAATCGTACGAGTCAATAATAAAAGTAACTTCTGTTATATATAATTTTATGCAATCGAGTATAACTCGTTTAGAAATAATACAAAGACTTTGTCGAAGTATTAAATCGTTTTATTTACTCAGGGGAGAAAAAAGGGAGAAGAGGGTTAAAAGAAGAAAGATATGAGTTACCTCTTTTTTTTTTATCGATCGACTGAATTTCCTTTCTCCAATTAAAAATTTACAAACGGGAAATTCATAGTACGAGAGTCAACGAAGAATCCTGTAATTATTAATCGCTATTAATATTTCGAGATTTCCCACGGAAGTACGCGATACTTTCGTCAAAGTTCTATAAAGAAAATAGAATAAGAAAGTGAAGATGAGGAAGGAATTAAAATAATACGTAAGAAGGACATTAAGAGAACGAACGAATATAAGTGAGATAAAATAATGAGCAATTTAAAAAATTACAAATAATCGTATTGTAAGTCATTAATTAACTTTTTTCTTCGATGATTAAATCATTCTATACCCTGTTTATTTTTTTCTTGTTTTTTTTTTTTTTTCCATCCCGGATTTAGTCGCTACTTCGGAAAATAGTTCGTAGAAAGAAATCAAAAACCAAAAAAAAAAAAAAAAACCAAAAGAAAAATAAATAAAAAGGATAACGTTCGAGCCAGAAAGAAATCTTTGATTTTTTCCATAGTGATTTTGCCTTTCGCGATTCATCGGTGATTCAGTGCGTTCACGGTGCGGTCAGATAACGAGAGACTCTTTAAGGCCTTCGCTCTGCCATCACAAATCACCTTAAGCACATTAGGATTAAGGTTGGATGCTGCGGTGTGTGCCAGTTACAATCCTCCGCTTTCGGATCCATCCTTGGGTTACTATGCGTCTCGAAATTACATCCGACGAGACTCCTTGGACCAGATCCCTCCTACTTTCCTTTTCGTCCTTTCTCTCCCTATGTTTTCTTAAACCTGAATTTATTGTTTATTCTAGTATCCACCCTCGTTGTCTTCTCTGTCCATCTCTCTCTCTCTCTTTCTCTCTCTCTCTCTTTATATATATATATATATGTATATCTATCTCTCTTTCTCTTTTTCTTTCTTTCACGTTGGAGGACTCGTTTAATAAATCTCCGTCGTGTTTTGTTCCCAGCAGGAGGAAGATCCTTTCTTCTCTTCTCCTCGACGTCCTACGCATCATTTCCGGTAGGATCTTCTCTTATTTCTCTCTTTCTCCTTAACCTTCGAAGTCGAAAAAAATTCGAAAATATGATTTTCTCATTGACTTTCATCAACGTTATCAATTCCTCATCCAACCCACCTCCAAACCCCCGTATATTTTATTATATATTTTTGATAATCTCTTGATCACTCAATATTTTTCCTTCTTTTTTTTTTTTTTCTTTCTGTTCTTTTTTTTTTGTTTTTTTTTACCCATAGAAAAGTTCCTTCCTTCCGATTTAACCGGATCGACATCGAGATCGTTTGAAAATCGTGACGAAATACGTTTAGTTGATAAAAGAGATTGATTGATATAAATCCGATTTTATGTCGAGCCCATTACTAATTCCTCGTTTCGAATATTGATCTTCGATTGAGTAATTACCGATATAATTACATTCATTAACGTCGCTTTCGATCGATCGATTATTATTCTTTTCGAGACTTTATTTTTTATTTTACGAGCACAGAAAGGATTTAACATTTTCAAACGTATCTATGAACGGGCAAAAGCGTTAAAAATAAAGAGAAAAGGTAGAAAGAAGAGGAATAAGAGAAGAGAAAAAGAAAGAAAGAAAGAAAGAAAGAGACGATCGAGGATCTATCACGATTTATTTCTCGCGAAACTTGAGATATTGCCGATAGCTTCGGCCATTCGCTCGTACTCCGTGAACGCGTAATACCGAGGTCGTTTGAAACTACCCTGATATCCTTTCACCTCACGCACTCTGAGAAAATTTAACGTTTCTACAAAACGACCAACGAGAGCGCGAGAGCGCGAGAGAGAGAGAGAGAGAGAGAGAGAAGTAGAGGGTAGAAGAGAAAAAAAAATAAGAAGACCAGGAGTGAGTATTCGTGCCAATGAGACACGAAAGAAAGAGGGAGAGAGAGAGAGAGAGACAAAAAAAAAAGAGAGAGAGAAAGAGAGACAGCGGGGTGGGAGAAATAACGTTGGAAAAGATACGAAGTGAGAGAAATGGAAGTAAAGAGGAGGGTGGTGCTAAAAAACGTGGAGCTTCATGCCCTCGCAAGTTTACTCCCAATTGATGTTCGGACAACACCCTAAAAACAATATCCCAGTGGTCTAGCATCCCGAGGCCAGTACGAAGTACGAGAATAAAGGAAGAGACAGAGAAACCGAGAATGCGTAAACATGTGTTAGTGAAGGGAAGTGCGAAACAACAGACACTATAGCTACAGCTATAGTAATATATATATATATATAAATATGCATGTATGCATGTATGTATGTATGTATGTATGTATGTATGTACGCATATGTCGTTCGTCTTCCATACCTTTTTCATTTTTTATTATGTGTTCGGAGAAAATTAAAAAAAAAAAAAAAAAAAAAAAAAAGAAAAAAAGGAAAAAAAGGAGAAAAGCAAATAGAAATAAAAAGAAATTATGAAAGAGAAAGAAAAAGTAGGAGAATATTTTCGTAAGAGTAATGTAATCGACGCTCGCTCGTGTCTCTCTCATTGCCTCGAAATTAAGCGAATCTTTCATGTCGTTGACACTTTAACGCAATTACGGCATGAAGCCGAGACTTTGTTGGATGGTGTAAGATGGAGATTGAGCTGAGAAGGAAAGAGGACGATAATGAGTAGAGGATAGGGAGGAAAATTGAAAAAAGAGAAAAAAAAGAAGAAGAAGAAGAAGAAGCAGAAGATAAAGAAGAAAAGAAGAAGAAGAAGAAGAGAAAAGAAAGAGGAGCATAAAACGATGAGCGCTATGTCTTTTTTAATACTTTACGAAACGATCGATAAATCTTTACGAGGCAATATGCAAGGTGTCAAATTTATTTCGTATCCATGATTTCTATTGGCTTCGAATGATAACGATTAATTGAATCATCATTTTCGTATTACTTTCGATCTTAGCATATCGATAAAAAAGTGAAATGATTAATTTGAAATTCCTTCTTTTTTTTTTTTTTTTATATTATCAATAATTTCGTAATATAATTGAGCGAAAAGGTTAAAAAGGTATTGGACACTTTGGTTACGGTCAGAAAGGGCGATCGACGGAATAATTCGTTTAAATGGCGTCTATCGATCTGGCAATGCGATCCTATCAAATTTTTAATCGATTAAGGGATTAAACGCAGCGAATTCGTTTCTGAAATCTCGCCCGTAATTAACTCTACTGAAATTTACGTTGGCGTTACGAACGAACGTTGCATGTAGGAATTGAAGAAGAGCAAGAGAGAGAGAGAGAGAGAGAGAGAGAGAGAGAGAGAGAGAGAGAGACGAAATAAAGAAAAGAATATAATCCCACCCGCATACAAAAATCGTACGATCTTCTCAACCAACACATCCGATTTTCTATATTTCGACGTATATTTCACCGTTTGATCTGCTTATATATGTATGTATGTATGCATGCACGTATGAATGTATATATATATGTTTTCTTTACTTTTATGATTTTTCAATCGTTTACGCGAATTTACTCGATTTTTAAACGTTTTCAATGCTTTCCCTTTTCCTCCCTCCACCACTCGTCTCCCTCCACTTATGATTCGAGTCTCTTAAAATCGATGGGTATTATTAAGAATTCAATTTTCAAACTAACCATTAAACGTAACTCCAAAGACTATAACTCGTAAAATAACGAAGGGTAGAAGTAGTGAGAATGGAATGAAGTGAAAGGTTTGGGGTCTCGCGAAATTGCTGATCTTACTTTCACGAGAAGTTAATTAGACGAACGAAAAAAAAAAAAAGAAAGAAAAAAGGTTGTTTCGCGGTTGCACGAGGACGAAAGGTTGAATGAACGATGGAAGGGATAAGGGGTCAGGGGGAAATTTGTTGAGAGATTTACATATTCATGACGAGCACGTACTTACCTTTCTCTCTGATGTGAAAACATTTAGCTTCGCTACTCTTTATTATTCCTGCACCGTTAGGAAAACGGTTTCAATCCGGAATTTGGTGAAGGGAAGAGAAAAAGAGAGGGAGGGAGAGAGAGAGAGAGAGAGAGAGAGAGAGAGAGAGCTCCATCCTATTCATTCTAATAATTTTGAAAAACCTTTATTCCATGATATATATATTTCTTAAATGTAACATTTAACAAATTCAAAGTAAAATAAAATAGCAATGTATATCATTTCTTTAATGGATAAACATTATCGTCAAATTATTTTATGATTTTTCTCTCGAAGAAGAAATTATTATACTCGTTATAATTTGCACGCGATTGGTACATAAATTCTTTCGCATCACACGCCATATAACAATTATCATTTAAAAATTTTTTCCCAGATCATTCGCCAAAGAAATATTACTACCCGATTATTCTGCTGTTGAATTTTATTTAAAAAAATTGGAGATAAAAAACGTTCGCCTGTAATACATCGAGATATCTTATGCTTATTCCTGTCGCAATGAAAATCGTTCGATTTCGAGAAAACGATCGATGACAGGTTGACACTTTAAAGAAAAAAAAGAGTTAGAGAGAGAGCGAGAGAGTGA
Organism: Vespa velutina; assembly: GCF_912470025.1. Taxonomy (NCBI): domain Eukaryota; kingdom Metazoa; phylum Arthropoda; class Insecta; order Hymenoptera; family Vespidae; genus Vespa; species Vespa velutina. The sequence goes on from NC_062190.1 coordinate 1,231,415, forward strand.
GTGAGAGAGAGAGAGAGAGATTTTTTAATTTCGAAGCTCCAACGTGCGAGATAATCCCGAATGCAGGTGAAATTTTTTTCACAATGCGCCGATAACACTTTCGTGCCTACAATTGACGACATTCGGAGCACTTTGACGATCGTTAGCGGAGAAACGCTGAATGCGATATTGAATCGCGCGATCGTGAACAATCGACGATACTCGCTGAATAGATTGGAAATGGGGTGAAATAACAGCGCCCGAGAGACAGTGGAAGCGAGCTGATCGGTGCAGAGACGAGAATTGGAGAGAATGAAAAGGGGGAAGGGGGAAAGAGGAAGAGAAGGAGAGGAAGGGAGAAAGAGAAAAAGAGAAAGAAATGATGAAAAAGAGAGAGAGAGGGAGAGAGAGAGAGAGAGAGAGAGAGAGAGAGATAGAACTAAATTGACAGTACATTTCGAAATAACACGTGGTCGTCAGCAAATGGATTTTCCAAAAATGTTTTGCGACCTATAAAATTTAATAAAACCTATCCGGAAGTTCCATTTTCGACACATCGCCGATCCAGGACTATTTTACTAAGAGTCCGGAATTCGAACGTTTAAAACGAGTGACAATTTATGTCAACGACGTTCGTTCGATCAAATTAGGAATATACCAAATTTAAATATAAAAAAGAGAGAGAGAGAGAGAGAGAGAGAGAAAGAAAGAGAGAGAGAGAGAAAGAAACAAAAAAGTTAAATAAATAAATCGTCCATCCATTTTTCTTTTCTCTCTCTCTTTTTTTTTTTTTTTTTCGTTTTTCTTTTTTTTTCTCTTCTTTCCTTTTCTCAACGTAAATACACATATCGTCGTACGTCAGATCGAACATAAACTATATAGTATAATGGATTTTTGTTGTCAATTCAAAAAGGATCTATCGAGTAGTCAATGTCTTCGGGTGCTTAAAAATTCTCATCTCGTTCTATTTCTCGAGCCATTCCCAATGGAAAAAAAAGAGGAAAGAGGAAAAAAGTGAGAGGAAGAGACAGACAGAAAGAGATAGAGAGAGAGAGAGAGAGAGAGAGAGAGAGAGAGAGAGAGAGAGAAGGAGAGAAAAAAGAAAGATTGTCTTCTGGCGGGTACGTCAGCGTGGCTCAAGGAATCTCTTGGTGCTGAAGCGCCGCGAATGACTCGGAATACGATAGAAATGCGAAGAATTTCGAAGAAGAAGCTGAGAACGACGACGTAGCTTTAACTTTCTCCGAAAAGCATCAAGATAATTCTTTTTCCTTTGTTTTTATTTTTTTTTTTTTTTTTCTTCTTCTTTCTTTTTTCCTTCTTTTTTCTTCTTTCTTTTTGATAAGCTCTGATGAGGTATTATTATTCCAAGAGAAAAATAGATCCTCATAGAAATAATCAAATTATATGACGTTCTTTGTAATAATGAATACAAATGTTAAATATCGTATTGATATCTGCATGTGTATGTGTATCTGTGTATGCGTATGTATGTTTATATATGTAAATGAATTATTTTCAATTATTTTCTATGACACGTATCTTTTTATCTTTTTAAGATAAATATCTAATCATAAAAGATAAATATCTATACGGGAAATCTATATTCATGATTCTAATCTTCGTGAATTTTTTAATACTATCGATCAATAACTTTCGACTAATCCTTTTTTTTTTCCCTTCTTTTTTTTTCTTTTTTTTTTGACAATCAAATCTTTGGAAATGAAAGATATTGTTTAGAACGGAAAACATTGATAGTGTTTATAAATCGATTTGATTTGTAAATATGCTTTATTCTAATTCAAATCAAACGGAAAATTTAGATTTTATAATTCGCCATTGTCTTGAAACAGTATTATATGTATTCTTAAATTATTTCGATAAACATTGCGATATTCGTGGGTTTTTGATGCGTCTCCTTTTTCTTTTTTTTTTTTCTTTTTTTTTTTCTTATGTCGTGAAAATAATTCCAATAAAAGCTCAAAATTCATCTTCATTCACATCACGGCACGTCCGTCAAATAGAGTTATTAGTTATTTGTTTCGATCTCAAAATATGTTTCCTAGTTAATTGTTTGTTTCTTTTATAATCTCATATATCAGCAATTGCTATTTGAAATATTTACGTTTGATTGAAATGAATTTGCGATACAATGAATATTTCTTGGCCACACTTTATATCTAATCCCTTTTAAAATCTTCTCACTTTCAATGAATTATATATAGCATCATTCATTTTCGTTTTTCAATGTATTTTCACTTTCATTCTTGATAATTTTAATTCTTCGTTTTTTTTCTTTTTTGGTTTTTTCTTTTTTTTCTTTTTTTTTTTTTTTTTTTTTGTCATACCATTATAATTTCACTACCGGCAGTCTTAAAATCATTATCATTTATATTATCGTTAAATGTAAAAATAATTAAATCGTCCTTAAACAGTTCAAAATCAAATTTCTCCTCAACTTTCACTTCTTCTAATAATTTCCTTTCGTTCGTTTTATCATATTTTTATCAGATAGACGAGAAAAGAAAATCAAATAATAATTTGCACTTAAGATGCAAGATGATAGCAGATTTTTAAATATATATATAAGCAATGACCAAAAACTCGATGATATTGCATTTTTTTAAGTTTTCATATTAATTGCAAATATCTCTCTCGCCACAACGAAGCCAACAGAGTAATGAAACATATGACTGGTGTCTCCGTAGCATAGTCAACGGAGTGCAAAAGGTTAATATAAACACACGCACACGCAAACATACATACGTATATATATATATATATATTTTTTTTTTTTTTGAATACATAGTTCACTTTCAACGTACCAAAACATTCGTAATATCTAAAAAAAGAAAAAAAAAAAATCGGCTTTAATATTCATCGTTCATTATCATGTTTTAATATCTTCCTTCCTTATAAAATAATTTTCCTATCTTCATTAAACATAATAATTTATTATATCTTATCTTAGATTATAATTATAATTATTGAAATTTGTCATTGAATCGCCATTCTATTTTTCATCCAAATTTCTAAATCATACGGAATCCTTCTCTATTCTCTCGATCATAGAATTAATCACTTAAAGCATAAAACATTTTCGTTCAATTAATGATTCTCTCATAATTACATAAAACAAATCTATCTATAATTCGAATAATCTAATCCACCCTATTCGCCAATATTATAAATCAATCTTATTCCATTCGTTTTATTTTCTCCGTTTGTTAAGATAAACAAAAAATTCATTGATCTTCTTATACATTCAATATTCAATTCACGAATAAATCATACCAATACCAATACCAATATCGCATATATATATATATATATATATATGTATATAATATAAATAGATTAAATTTATGGATTTAACTTTTTCAATTGTTTACGTAGTTACGACAAATAATAATAATAATAATAACGAAAAATAATACTTTATCAGAGAGAAAGAGAGAGAGAGAGAGAGAGAGAGAGAGAGAGAGGGAAAGAAAGAAATAAATAAAGAAAGAAGAGAACATTGAGATGCAAAGATATAGAAACAGGCAATGTCTAGCATCGATGCGATACATAAATAACGGTATCGTTGTTTTCGTAAGCACACACTCGCTCGGAAACGTGTGCAAGGGAGGTTACTCTACCATAGCACCGTCCTGTGGTATATAAACTCACCCCGTCGAGAATCGTGCACGTTGTATAGAGTCACCAGGATCGATACCTATCGGCCTATACATACATAGATATGCTTCGGGATACAAACTTTTCTCTCTCTCTCTCTCTCTCTCTCTCTCTCTCTATTTATTTATCTATCTCTCTGTCTCTCTCTCTCTCTCTTTCTCTTCTGCTTTCAATTCCATCCTCTTATCCTCTTCCTTCTCTTATCTATCTATCAATCTTCTATCTTTCTCTTCGTGTATCCTAGCAGCAAATTCAACTAAATCGCGACAAGTGTCGTTTCATATCGCTTAGAAGGTATCCTCAAAATCACAGAGTATGATTGTTTGCTCAATTGAGAGACACCCTTCGTTTACGAACAGCTCCGTCGGACGTCATTACCGATTGTAATTATTATTGAATTTGATTGTATGCTCGTTTTGTGTTTAGAATTGAATGATATGAAATAGAATGGAATTATTAGATTGGATTTAATACAATGAATGATTTAATTAGTTCATTTTTAATTGTACGAGTAAGTTAACGGGGATATGATATCTAGGTAAATAAGAGGATTAATTAATGATACCTTTGTTGAACTTTTTATTTATCGAGAAAAAAAGTATCTCGATATATCGAGAAGAAAATTGAGTAGAGTATCGTTCCTATCGGATAAATTCTTTCTTGATCACAGCCACTTTCATGCGGCACCTTCACGAGCTTTCTACTTGCTACTTTTGTGTTTACGATTCTGTAAACATGGTATGTCGAGTTTTACACTCAGTTATGGTATTGCACTTCATTTTTATCACCTTTCGTACGAGCCACCGTTAGCTGATAACTAGAATTTCTTTCAAGATAAATATTTTATGTACGAATCCTATTTGCATTGTAAATACGATTAAAGGAAAATAAATAAATAAATAAATAAAATGGTAAGAAAAGAAAAAGGAACAAACATGATAATTTTTTCAATTCAAAGCAATGGTCTTGCTAATGAATAATAACAATAGACGCAATTCTTCTCAATTATTAATCTGATGAAAGAATTCGATTGTTCAATTAAAATTGAATCGACGACGATTCAACGATTCAATTGTTAAATGATAAAGCGAAGATGATGAATATTTGTATAAAGTATTCATATATTTAATATGTTTTAATGAGCAAAAAAAAATAAAAAAAAAAAAGAAAGAAAAAGAGAAAATAAATTGATTTGTTCGTTATATAATCCCTTTTTTTTCTGTTTATTCGTAAGAAAATCGGATTTTTTTCTAATATCGTCAGTAAGTAATACAAATTCATTGAATATTTGAAGGCGATCGGTATCAGGAGAATGCGGAAATCCATTGGTGGCCGTAGGTTCGAAGTCAAAACCGGTTTCGGTTAGAGGAACTTTTCCGTAATGTTTAGGGGTTGGGTGATATATCGGGGGGATAAATACAGCGCGTTCCATGCCACGGGCTACGTTCAACGCGCCCTCATTCCTCTCTTCCTCTCTTCCCCTCTTTATCCCTCTGGGATCACAGGACACCAAATAATGACCGACTCTGCAAGCCCGGATTAGCAAATCCCGCGCGGAATTAGGTTCGTCGTTGCAACACCGACTTTCTATCTTTCTATCCCTTTCTCTCTATTTCTTTTTCTCTTATTCTAACTTTTATCTTTCTCTTTGTCAATTTGATTGTTGCCAAAAGGATAAAATCGATCGATTTAATCTTAAAACTTTAGGATCATTTAAGATTGAAAGGGATCTTGGGCTATGGTCAACAAACGATTTAATACTTTAGATAATTAATAGTTCGATTATATTTGTATAATAATATTTGATTGTCTTTACTTAATATTGTATTTCTATTCCTTTAAAATTCATTTAAATAGAATTTAAATATCAAAATATATCGTTCAATGTTAAGATCTAATTTGCAATTAAATTTACTTTTGTCCTATGATTTCTTCCATCATCATCATCATCATTATTATTATTATTATTATTATTTATGACCAAATAGAAGATCGTGATTTTAAGTAAAATAACTTATACATTGATATTTTACAATTGGACAATGAATCCAAGAGATACGATTTGATGGAAATACGATTTAATTGAACTATTGTATTATTATTATTATTATTATTATTAGAATATCTTTTACAAAATGAATTCTTTTTTATATTTCACAATCCTTCGAGCAATCGATCACCTTTTCCGTATATATTTCGTACATCTATGACGCACGATTTAATTATTTACGAGCTCGGACAGATGCGAGTAGAGACGGAGATCACGGACATAACGGGGATTGGCCGCGTGATTTGTTCCGCAAGCCAACGAGCACGGATACTGACGCTCGGACCGGTAACGTAGTGTGTGCGTGACACAACATGTAGAACGATGTATGGATGGAAAAGGAGAACGAGGAGAGAGAGAGAGAGAGAGAGAGAGAGAGAGAGAGAGAGAAGGAAAGACTAGGATGGAGCCGCTCTCATCAGGAGCGTGGCGGCTTCATAAATAATGCAAACCCTATATAGCGCGAGTACAAGCCACCCCTCTCTCTCTCTCTCTTTCTCTCTCTCTCTCTCTCTCTCTGTTTCTCCCTTTCTCTCTTTCACTCTATTCCTCTTCGAAATAACTCTATCTGCGTCTTTCTCATAGCGCGAGAACGTAGTTCCACCCTGGACAATCAATCGAGCGTAGCTATTTGATCCCAATTCGGAATTCTAAATGGCTCAATACTACCCACTACTCTTCTCTTTTCTTCTCTTCTCTTCTCTTCTATTCTCTTCTTTTCTCTTTTCCTTCTCTTTTTACTTATCTATATCTCTCTATCTATTCTTGCGATTTCGAGTTCAAAATGGGATACGTTCAACAACAGATCAATCATACTTCTCGTTGTAAAGTCTTCTCTTTTTATATCTTAAAGATCTATCAGATTTAAAATAGTTCTTCTGACAGCAACATAATTAACGAGTAACGAGAATCTATATCGCAATCAAAATCAAATCGGAATTACGGTATTAAGAGGAATAAAGATAGAAAGATAGTTAGAGAAAAAGATATGGATAGAGAAAAAGAGAAAGAGAAAAGGAGAAAGACAGAGAGAGAGAGAGAGAGAGAGAGAAAAGTCTGATAGCTTTCTCGTGAATAACAGAAAATGGAATAAAAGATATGATGGGGTGGCGGGTGTGGTGGAGGGGGGAGGAGGGGGGGGTAGGAAAAAGGAAGAAAGTTATAGAGCGAGTATCTCGAGAGAAAGGAAAATAGTTCGTCAAGCTGCGGAGAAGTCAAACCAACTGCAGTATCGAACCTTACAAAGTTTATAGAGTCTATAGAAGTACGGAGGGATAGAACGCTAGCGACGAAGAAGAGTTTCTTTCGATGGCTATTGACGATCCACTTTCTGGTCTGTACGTATAATGAAACCCTCTCGGTATTCTCCTTTTATAGCCTGTTTGGATAATGCTCAATGCATTCGAAACTCGCAATCAGTATAATTCGATCTCCATGTTTAGATACTTCCCAATGTAACACAATATATTAAACAATGTTATTCAAACTTGAAATGAGCTTAATTGAACGCGATTAAAAAGAACAATTAATTTTGATTAGTGTAATATTAAATAGAGTTTATTGGATCTCGTAACTTTCTCTTATCTTTTTTCTTTCCTTCTTTCTTTTTTTTTTATCTTACTTCATAATCGTAGAGCCGTAAGGGAAATCGATCCAACGAATGAAGAAAATGCGAAGAATTATTGGAGAGTCGTCTCGGCACGCGTATAGCTTTCGATTGAGCACGAGAAAATGTCGAGTCGAGGGAGAAAGGGCATCTACGTATCTAACAACGATACCAGTAGGATAGAAATAGTGGTATTGGTAAAGGTGGTGTTCGTGTTGGTATTGATATTGGTGAATGTGGTGGTGGTGGTGCTGGTGATGGTGGTGGTGGTGGTGGTGGTGGTGGTGATAGTAGTGGTGGTGGTGCATCCACCTCGCGATGAAATATGAACGGCGGTGCTCTCAGCACAGATGGCTGAATTTGAGGTCGCTGCTTCCTGCAGCAATAATGCCGTCAGATCGATAGGCTACGGTTGTAGATAGCGAATAGCGCGCGGATAACCCCTTTTCGAATTCATTTCTCTGGCATCGCGTCTTGCACTGTCACGGACTTTCTCTCTCTCTCTCTCTTTTCTTATATATATGTATATGTCTTCTTGTATGTAAATATATATATATATATATATATATATATATATATATATATATAATGTCCTTCTTCTCTCTCTTTCTCTCTCTCTCTCTCTCTCTCTCTCTCTCTTCTCTTTGCCCGTCGTAGAGCCTTCGCTCGCACTCGTCTCCTTATCGATCCGCCTACCGTCTAGCTTACGGTGTGTGTGCTCCGCAGCGTAGCTTGCAACGAAGGGTAAAGAGAGAGTAGTCGAGGAAAAGCAAGGGGATAGGGGAGGGGAGGGGGTGAATAGAGACGACGGTGGTGGCACCGCACGCGCTTGGCACGACACTGCAACACGACGATAATTCTATCGCGAACCTGCAGGCTCCTTTACGAATCTTTTATTCCTTTCTTCCATCCTTTCTTCCTTCTTTCTTTTCTTCTCTTTTTTCTTCTTTTTTACTTTTCCCTTTTTTTTTTTTCGTCTCTTCTTTTTTTTTCTTTCTTTCTTCCTCATCTTCTTCTTCTTCTTCTTCTTCTTCTTCTCCTTCTTCTTCTTTGTACTCCGTCGAATATTCGAAAAGTTTTCTTTGCCTGTACCAATTGAGATCATACGAGTAATCTGATTATTCCCCTAACTCAAGTTGTTAGTTAAGATACATAAGTCATATGTTTATGTAGATTTTATATATATATATATATATATATATATATATATATGCGTGGGCGAGACACAATGCGTTCAAAAAATATTTGTTGGCATCACAGCTGTACCTACCGTTTCTGTTGATCGATCGATAAGTGTTAAGCGGTATTAAGGGATTATTAAATTATGCAAAGTAGCTATCGATGTGCATAGAATATCAGGATTCATAATACTCGTGCCCTCCTAAACGAGTACATATTTTCAAAAGAAGACATGCTCCTATTTTTATTATTTTAAGTTATTTTTTCGAAGCTATTTTTGTCTCTTACATTATATCATTTGATCTATTTTTATATCATCGTTCATTTGAAAATAAATCAAATCTGAGATGGATTATTTTTGATGTTCATTAGAAAAAAAAAACAAATTATTTTTATTAACTGAATCACCTTAAGTATTTTTCTTATTATCATAAAAGAAAATTTATCTGAGGATTAGTAGAATTGTCCAATTAGAAAGATATTTTCAGAGGGTTTCTTTGTATCACAGAAAGAGATTTACATTTTTCAGATCATCAAATTGATCTTTTATGGACAAATAATTGAAATCAATTCGAATGAGAATTTTATGATATTTTTTTTTTCTTTTTTTTTTTTTTTTTGAGTGTATATATAAAATGCATCGTGAATATATTTTTGTTCGAAATAATTTTTTCTCGGCAAATATAAACTCAATAGATATCCATATGAATGTATTAGGGAGATAAATTGTTTTCGTCGAACTTATACATGTATTTATTAGCTAAGCTACTGATTTACATTGATCATCCGCAAATGGTTAAATGAAACACCCTGTACAAGGTATATATACATACAAAGATATCAGTTCCTACGTTGAGCATAGCGTTACTCCGAGCGTTTGATGTCCATTGCTGATAATGAAGTCCGGGTATTACGTTGGCCATGCAAACAAGTTACGCGCGTTGGATCAACGTATGATCCGCTATGGCGATATGTACTATATGTATTACGTGATGGTAAATGCGTTGCATATGTGCATTCTCTGTGAAGAATCAAAACGTATCATCTCTCAGTTATTTCGTGCGTAACAAAACTCGATTGCAATCGTCCTCCGAAAGCATCCATACGATTTTATAAAAATAGAAAGAAAAAAAGTGAGTTTAATGAAAAAGAAGTAAAGAGAGGAAGATGAAAGAGAGAGAGAGAGAGAGAGAAGGGGTGGGGAGGGAGAAATAGAAGAGAAACAAATACCAGAGAGAGAGAGAGAGAGAGAGAGAGAGAGAGAGAGAGAGAGACGATAAGGTAAAAGTAGTAGTTTAATTTTAAGTCACTGAGCATCCAGGGAGCCATTAACCCTTTAGCCTACTAGCGCAGACTAAACGACGGCAACGAGAACGCGAGTTGACGTTCGAAGCGACGATGTCGGCGCAAAGAGATAGAAAGAGAGGGAAAAGGGGTGGGTCGAATCCGTAAGCTTCCACACGCGAGACATAGAAGATGAAAAAAGAGAGAGACAGAGAAAAAGTGAGAGAGAGAGAGAAAGAGAGAGAGAGAGAGAGAGAGAGAGAGAGAGGGAAAGAAGGTTAGATGGAAAAAGGAGAGAGAGAAGGAAAAAGAGAGGTAGTTCGAGAGGACTGGATAGAGGAGAAAGAGGGTGGTCGAGGTTACCATGGCGACCATTGGGAACCAAATGGACCCACACGCCGTGTCGAGGTATGCCTGTCGCTCGCTTCGTTCCTGCCTTGAATGTGTGCAAGTGAGAGAGAGGTAGAGAAAGAGAGAGAGAGAGAGAGAGAGACAGACAGACAGACAGAAAGAGAGAAAGAGAGAGGAAAAGAGAGGTGGAAAAGAAGGGTGCATTTACCGACGGTACTCTACTACTCCTTCTCTACCCTTCCAACATCCTTCTCCTGCTACAGGGGAAGGCGCACCGCCAACGGAATTATGCTAAATCCTCGACGAGGAAATTCGCAACACTATGACGTCGCGATGTGTGTGTTCCTACGGGCCACTATTATTCCTTTTCTTTTTCTCTTTCTCTCTCTCTTTTTCTCTTTCTTACTGACTGTTTCACTCTTTTTATCCCATATAACCATCTCAGGAAATCTCAACGCTCGTGGGGGTTTGCTCGTTGGTCTTAGGGTGTAAAGGATTAGCTTGTATGAGAAAATTAATTACTTGACAATTTTGTGTAAGGATTAATGGTAATTATTTTTAATTGTCTAATGTTCGTTAATTAAACGTTCATTATTAAATGTAAATGTTCTATGAAAGAAATATAATGAAGAATATTTAAACGAGGAGCTTTCTTTCTCGTATGGATCTTTAAAAGTTCGATGTTAAAAATGAGATAACGATGAACGCGGACTAGAGAGGATCACAGGACCCATGAGAACATAGCCGAAGCTGTTTGCAAGGATTATTATTCAGCCTGATTGGTTTACTCGGAGAAGCTGTGTACGGAAGAACTATACTACGAGAGAAACTGTTTTCATATTCCGCCAACAGGAAAATCGTTTACTCATCTCTCTCTCTCTCTCTCTCTCTCGCTCTCTGCTTTCAATCTTCGTATTTTAATCTCTTTCTTATTCTTTTATCTCTCATCTTTTACCTCTCTCTCTCTCTCTCTCTCTCTCTCTCTCTCTCTCTCTCCTCTCTCTTTGTTTCTCTCCGTCGTTTGTTTTCTTTCTCTATATTTATTTTTTTAATTATTCCTTTTTTTTTTTCTTCCTTTTTTTGCTCTTTTGTTATCTTTATCGAACGCGACGATAATCAGAAATAAATTTACACAACGAGATTTGTTTCAATAATTTTTCTTTCCTCGAGATTATTGTCAATTACAATGGAGATGATATTACTGTCACGTCATTTTATCGTTGACGACGATCCCAAAAAAAAAAAAAAAAAAAAAAAATAAAAAAGGAAAAGAAAAAGTCAAGAGTCCTTAAGCGCACGACGTTACTCTCGAAGGTGGGAAATCTTGAAATATGCTTGAACCTTCCGAATGGCTTTACCGAGCAGCACTGAGGGTGAATTCGTTCTCTTCCTCCATTATCCGTACGCGTGCTTGCGAGCACACGCGCGATCTCGCGATACATTTTCATCTCTTCGTAAGTCAAATAAATCCAAATTCCCCTCGAGCCGTAGTCAAACTTCTCTCGACGTTACGAACAAAAGAGAGAGAGAGAGAGAGAGAGAGAGAGAGAGAGAGAGAGAGAAATAAAGAGACTGATATGACGCTCGAACTAGCTCACATTAAAATAGCTTTCGAAATATAAGGAAAGAGTAAGACGAGTAAGTTCGAGTTTCGTCCCAAAGTAAAGAAAAAAAAAAAAAAAAAAAAAAAAAAAAAAAAATGGACCAAAAAGATGAAAAGAAAGAAAGAAAGAAAGAAAAAAAGAGAAACGAACAAAAAAGAAAAATAAAAAGGGATTTTAATACTCGAAATGGTGGTCTCAGGTTTTTAAGAAAAACCTACCTTTTTACTTATACAAATGGGCCGTTCGCTTGATCTTATTAGATAGCTTTTTCGTTTGCTCGAACGAAAATAGATTTTACGAGGCGAGTAATCGGACAAATAAGCGATAGAATGAACGAATGAACGAACGAACGAACGAACGAACAAATGAAACCTTCTCGGAAGCCGGACAAGAGAGAGCATAGTGTTCATAAATTTTCGAACGAGCCGATGTCGGATAGTTGTCGCGTACTACTCCCTAACGAAAAAAGGGTCTGCTTTATGTACCATACGGTTATCTTCGAGGGCGAGGTTACGTCTGGTCGATATCAACACAGGCTTGGCCTTTTTGTTCGGCCAGTTTCTGGGCTACCACAACTTGATCGCTTTAATGGCCATTTTAAGTGGTTCGTCGTTTCTTATCTCTTAACTGAAATCTCGGCAAGCCCACCCACGAAATTCCTTTCTCTGACGAAGGACTTAATAAAAAAAAAAAAAAAAAAAAAAAAAAAAAAAAAAAAAAGAGAATAAAAAAAAAAGAAGAAGAAGAAAAAAGAACCTCCCCTTTCTAATCCCTAGAAACTCGAGGTCAACGATTTCGAAAACTACAAACACTCGAGATATCAAAAAAAACAAAACAAAAAAAAAATAAAGGAGAGAAGAAAACCAATCTGTAGGAATCCATATAAATAGTGGTCAAATATTATATTATTTCATAGAATAAATAAAGGATGATAATAAGGTGATTGGATGCATTATTATTGTAAAAGATAGAGAGAGAGAGGGAGAGAGAGAGAGAAAGAGATGAAGAGAAGAGTTGGAACATACGTGTGGGGGAAAATTACGTGCGAAAGTTTCGTCGTTGAAGAGAGAGAGAGAGAGAGAGAGAGAGAGAGAGAGAGAGAGAGACAAAGAGACAAAAAATGAAAAAAAAAAGAAAAAGAAAAGTCCGATTAAAGCGCGCCCAGGGAAAAATCTGAAATTCTACGAGACGCCCCGAGAACGCGTTACACGTTATATGGCCCGTAAAAAAGTTTTGGCACAAGGCGCGTAAAACGGTGTCAAATATTCCGAGCACGTCCGACGACATACACCGTCTTCTTTCTACTTTTCTTTCGACTCTTCTTTCTTCTCGCATTCGTAGTTCTAGCAGCTTTGCTTTCGGAATTATTATTATTATTATTATTATTTTTTCTTTCTCTCTCTCTCTCTCTCTCTCTCTCTCTATCTCTGTTTTTCTTTTCTCTTTACCAACCCCAAGTTCCGTTGGTCCATTATTTCGAGATCCTTTCTCGAGAAAACGAGAGAGTAGATTTACACTACCACACAGAACCCACCTACAATTTCTAGTCCTCTTTTGTAATACAAAATCTCAGAATATGTTCGAGGGTGGTTCGATCAGAATCTTTTTTTTTCTTTTCTTCTCCTTTTTTTTTTTTTTTTATTTCTATTATTTCTTCTTCGTAACGTTACATTGAATTCGATATTCTTACCAATTTAATCCATGCTTTTCGTAGTTAACGTGTTTTCAGAAGGGATGGAACCGGACTAGGATAGAAAACGTAAACGTGCGTTGTTCGGTAACGAAATAAGTGACGCATTGTGGCTCGTCAGGTATGCGTATTAGCGTTGACAAAAAATCGAGGGAGAAAGAGTGAGAG
>NC_062190.1:1250000-1255000 GCF_912470025.1 Vespa velutina
GCTTCCTCCTCCTCCTCCTACTCCTATCTTCTTTATTCTTCTTCTTTTTTCCATTCACCTCTTCTCTCTTTTCTACCTGGTCTACGTGACCCGAGAAATGATCGCTCGTTAACCGCAATGCTACCGTCTTCGGTTATACGAGATAAAATCATTCACGTTATTCTTGCCACGTGAAAGATATGTACCCGAATACTGGCTATATGAATAATCAAAAAGCTCATATTTTCGCGCTTACGTTATAACTTACGATTACGTATACTTTTTATTATTAATTAAAGGGATCATTTTTGTACCTGACACTTTTTTTTTCTTTCTTTCTTGCTTTTGGTTTTGTTTTTTCTATTTTTCTTTTGTTTTTCTTTTTCAATTTGATTTCCTTCTTTTTTTAATTTTTCTCTCTCATTGATGCTACACCTCTCCTTTGTAATCTTCTTTCTATCGCCATCAAAGAGAACGATTCGAGTCAATGAAGTTAAAAAATTTCTCATACTCTTATTCAATAAAATGAAAAAGAAGAGAGAATGAAAGAAAGAGAGAGAAAGAGAGAGTAGAATAATAGAGAAAGAAAATAGGTAGGGTATAGACTAATCTCAATGCACGTTACGTTACGGAGATGGTTAGATAAGTACCATAACGATCGACCCAGCATCCTACCGTTCTAATCTTTTCTATTTCCTCCTTCGATGACATAATCCGAACAGTCCCGTCAGAGGCAATCGCGTTCCCTTCTCTACTTACCAGCCACGTGTGTCTCTAATCTCTTATCGTTTATCGGATACCAGGAACGGCCAGTAATCTCTATCTTGCCAGACGACAACGATGAGGTCGCGTGTCTAGCCAATAGACGATGGATAGTTTGCAGATGTGCTCTCATGATTGATACACAGACACGTACTTTTTATTATTACTGTCGAAAAAAAAAAAATTCAAATATCTCGCGTGTCAATGGAGACAAATGATTTGACATAAGACACGATGATATAATTATTTCTTTTCTTTTTTTCTTTATAAATTTTATACCCTATTAAAAATTACATTTACATTTATTATCGTATTAAATATTTAATTGGAGATTGCTTAATGGCAAATATTCAAACTATTACATTATATGAGAATGTTTATAACAAATGTAAATTTAATTATTATAATATAATATAATATAATATAGAAAATGATATATATATATTGTTCAAAATGATTCTTCTTCGAAGCTTCCGTTGTTCTTATAATTAATATTGAAATTATTTTCATACGAATAAAAGATATTTACATGTGTAAGTTGATATACTGATCTAAATAATATTTTTGTAAAAGTCATTGGCACAATAATCTGTATAAATTCTTCGAACTTAAATACTCGGTTGGTGGCGCGACGTAAATAGTTTCTTCTGTTATGTCTCACCTTTCCCCTCTCCCCTTTCCTCCCCCTACCCCCTCTCCTTACCTTCTATGAACAGGTTTACGAACAATATTACGAACGATAATATTTTGAAGTCAATGTATCTTCCGAACAAAAGATCATAGATATATTTAAGAAAGATCACTTTGAGGAAGAAAATATCCTTTTGTAATATATGTTTATTTCTTTTATTTATTTTATTATATTTGTTGGCTTGTAAGGGTCAACAATGGTGGTCAATTCGAAACGAAAGATCTATCCCCTGTCTCGTTGTAATTGTCAAAATCGTAGGCCCATTGATCACAATGAATAAGAGTAGCGGCAGAAGGCTCAGAAACCATTGAAGGACCTCTTCAATGAAATACCACTCACTGTGTTCACGTTAATTAATTTGGAGAACGCGATATCTTTGATGGAACCCATAGAATTCGTAAGATAGATGCGCGATAAAGAATATTTTCGTAAATTGAAATTATAACGAGATATTTTGACGAAATTAGATAAAGTTATCGTGATAGATTTATTTCGTTACGTTTAATTAGTTATATTTGTTACCTCGAAATGATGGATGTTGAAATGAATGTTGATAAGACTTGGTTACTTTACTTATGAGTAATAATTACTTGAATCAATCTAGATTGTACTAAATATCTTCGATTAATGTATAGCCAACTGATATTGATAAGATTAAATTGTCTTACTGTTCAGTACGAACGTTTATTATCGACTGACTTATGATTTCTCTCGGAACTATCCTTGAAGGAAATAATCAATTAGGAAAGGAGAAATGGAAAGGGAAAACAAAGTATTCTTATTGGTCGTAGACGTGTCAAGATAATACGTTTGAAATATTTAAACAATCTCATTTATGATCCTTTGTCCTGATGACCCTATGTGTCCTATGAATGTTACATTGATATTTGAAAGATAGACGAGCAAAACAAACCTACAGTTCCTTTTTCTCTAGAAGTTTGTTTACACTGTGTTTATTTATTGTCCCTGACTCGACATTTTATTAAAGAATACGTGCTTGATTAAAGATACCTTGGACAAAAGTGACAATATGTTTTCTATTTATGCGTTTTCTTCTTCTAATTAGTATCCAATGAGTTCGCACAGGGATAGATATTTTCGATAATGATATGATGACCTTTAGAAGAGAGTACGAGTTTATTACTATGAGTGCATAGGTCAACAATATTATTGAATTATTTTATACTTTGAAATCATTAGTGAGATTTAATCTTTCAATTTTTTTTTGTTTTTCTTTCTTTTTTTTCTTTTCTTTTCTTTTCCTTTTTTGTGTTCTTGTAATTACGATTTTAAATTATGGAATATAAGTTAAAAAAAAAAAAGAAAAAAAAGATGAGAAAATAGAAACCCGACGACTTTTATTATCTCGCCGTACAAGTTCGTTCAAAAATGTCGCTAGCGTGCATTGTCAACATTTGTCGTCTTACGCGTGAGCTGCCAACGAGACAAATGACCGAGCGATCTCATGCCGTTGTAACCATGCTTTCATGTCTTCGTTGGTTTCACTCGCGAGAATTCACGATGAAACGACGGCCATCTGTCCTAAAGTTTCGCTGTTCGCACAACGACAACGACGACGACGACAACGACGACGACGACGACGACGACGACGACAATGACAACGACCAGGATGTTTTAGATTCTCGTGTGCGCTCGTTTGGAACTATCATGAAGTTGCTCTTTCCTGTATAACGAGAGATCTCTCCCTTAAACGAGAGAAAACGTGACAGACTCATTTGTCAATTGTTAATTAACAACCGCGATGTCAGTTTCGATCTTAGCGTCTCTATTAACTCCTAAAACGAATGAGTTAAATATATTTCTTATAATTAATTTTTTTTTTTTTTTCTTTTATTTGTAATTGAACGAACGAGTTAAATATATTCTTATAATTAATTTATTAATTCTTAATAATTAATTTTTAAAAAACGAATAATTTCTGTAAATCATTGTGCAACAATGGAATTTGAATTTAACAAAATTTAGTCTATCCATTCGTTTTTCATCATAGTATTTTGTATTTTTCGTTTTATTTATTTATTTTTTTTTTATTATTAGTATTAAAACAAAACATTGTTTAAATACTTGACATACTTCATATAGTCCACTGTTTTATCAACGTCTGTATAAAAGGATTAAAACTTTCCGTTTGCTTTTGAAAATGTTACTTAATCTTGAAAAATGTATGAATATACATCTTTCAATCATTTTATGTCAATTTATTTATTTATTTATTTATTTATTTATTTATCAAATGAGATCATATAGATTTATGTACGCATATATATACTCCCTCTCTCTCTCTCTCTCTCTCTCTCTCTTTCTAATTATCTGAAATACAATCGAAATGCAAACGTATCGTTTAACAAGACATATTAAATAAAATCAATGAAGAAAATGTACGGATTTAAAAGTGACGCCGGATAATTCTTTGCTATAATAAATTCAATTGATTTTATAATTCCAACAGACGAGAGGTGACATATCATTCTAATTCCGCACACACACATATATATA
The DNA here is from genome assembly GCF_912470025.1 of Vespa velutina. Taxonomy (NCBI): domain Eukaryota; kingdom Metazoa; phylum Arthropoda; class Insecta; order Hymenoptera; family Vespidae; genus Vespa; species Vespa velutina. The sequence continues at coordinate 1,253,950 of NC_062190.1, forward strand.
TATATCTACGTTCCGACTAATGACAATAGAAGAACTTTAACGAGCGGCAAACTCATAAAGTCATACTATCCAATAGGTCCCGGATTTAGATACAGAAGAAGTTGTTTTCTATTTGCCGAAGATACCGGACGAGGAGTGCCAAGCGTAACTGCACGTTATGCGTTGCACGTGTTCTCCATTCGAAAAGGATACACCCATCATCTTTTATTCGTAAAGGACAATTATCTTTAATGCATTGTGAGAAGAAGTAGAAGAAGAAGAAGAAAAAAAAAAAGAGAAACGGAAGAAAAAGAAAAAGAAAAAGAACAAAAATAGATAAAGAAAAGGAGAGAAAAAATTGTATTCTTAATTACAATGATAAGAAATATTCATTGGTTACCTTTTATATATATCATAAATTATATCATTTTTATATCGTTGAACAAGAATAGTTCGTTCAATTGAACAATTGTTCTACTTAAAGATAAACTCGTGTTCGAGTCAAGGTCCCAAGAGAAAGAATGAATGAATGTGTGAGAGAAAAAAAAAGAGAGAGAGAGAGAGAGAGAGAGAGAGAGAGAACGTTTGTTGAGAATCTTCAATCGTAATAATGTTTAAGATACCGTGTACAGTCAGAGAAGAGAAAGACGACGATAGACAGCTGCGAGTTTAAAACGGAGAACATTGAACTGAATTAAAAGAGAAGAGAACGACGAGAGTCTGTTAAAATTACTTGCGACGATGTACCAAGAAAATAAAAATGTAAAGAAGGAATATAAGACGGGAGAAGGAGGGGGGGCAGGGAGGGAGGGAGGGAGGGAGGGAGGGAGGGAAGAAGATAATTTAAAAAGAAACGCAGATAGATTTGGAAACATTCGAAATATTCAGCCGTTACGATCCCGTGCATTTTTATACCCCTTCCTCTTTCTCTTCCTCGAAAGAGAAAGGGAGAGAGAGAGAGAGAAAGAGAGAGAGAGAAAGAAAGAGAGAAAGAGAAAAAGAAAAAAGAATTACACGACTACTTTCGATCCTTTCGTTGCAGTCTCGACACCCCACTCGGCTTCCTTTTTTG
>NC_062190.1:1260000-1262500 GCF_912470025.1 Vespa velutina
AATGACCTATATATATATATGTATATATGCCCGTAATTATGAAAGAGATTTGAGTTATATATTTCTTATTACGAGATATTTAAAGGGTTACATTTGAATAAATTCAAAAATATATTTATATATTGTAACATCTTAATATAAAATTTTATTAGTCTTGATTAATGAAAATTTATTATGAATGTGAAATTTTATATGAATCACATATGAAAATGTTCTTTTTAATGTTTCAATTGACATAAATCACCTTTCATGATTATCGATAAATTTATGTAAATATATATTTAAATATGTACGTTTTATTTCTCTGTAAAAGAAATCATGAGATAAGCTCCGTGGGAAATCGGGAAAGCATTGAAAATATCGATTCAAATAAGTTTGTTAAATTTCATGTACTGTAACGTGCGATCATCATTCGTCCCGTGAAACGTGTAACACAATCAACATGTAATCTCTCAAAGTGACTATATATTGATCAAAGTCATTAACGATTCGAACTGTCGGTCCCAAAATCGAACGTAAATATCAAGCAAAGCCGATGACCGAAAATCATAGTATCAGCGACATTTACTATTTCGAGTAGGATGACAGGAGTCTTTTAACGAGACCAACGAGACAGAAACAGATAGAAAAAGAGAGAGAGAGAGAGAGAGAGAGAGAGAGAGAGAGAGAGAGAGAGAGAGAGAGAAAGAGAGATGGATAGATAGATAGATAGATAGATAAATAGATAGATAGATAAATGGAGATAGGTTATTCTACCGTTCCATGAACACAGCGATCCTTGCACGAAAATATATGTGTATGTACGATACGTACATTTATCTACATACATAGATATATTCACATACGTATATACATATATACCTACATATATCCCTTGGAACCTTCCTTTGACGAAGCTTTCGAGGGACGACGACTAGAACGAGTAGTAACCGGCTGGATAGTCTGGAAGAACGTACGCGTATCACGTACGTGCAATCAGCAGGGAACGACCGAGTCGCGTTTTGCACACACGAATACGTACCTAGTATTTCCGTCTCTCTACCTCTCTCTCTCTCTTTCTCTCTCTCTCTCTCTTTCTCTCTCTCTTACTCTCGCTCATCACCCTACATAAAGAATAAAAGATAGAAAGAGAGAAAGAGAGAAAGAGAGAGAGAGAGAGAGAATCTCATTCTCCCCTCTTCAGCATGAAAATACAGTAGTAGCAGGCAAACGAAAGCGAGTATTCCCAAGGTGACTATAGAGTCACTCGAATACATTCTGCTTTCGTCTCTGAATACACGTCGAAACGATAGCCAGCTGATAGCACGGCCGAACGACTACGAGCGGTCTCTGGCTGCTTTGACAAGCCCTTCCACCAGCCCTCTCTTTTTGCATCACGAAAAGTCCCGTCGAAACCAGCCAGTCCCTTTCTCTCTCTTTCTCTCTCTCTCTCTCTCTCAATCTCTCTCTTTCTATCTTTCTTTCTCTGTCGACGCCCTCTTCGGGGTTCGCGGCAGCAACGACTAGGCATTCGCTCTTTCAGATCCCATGCCTGGATAATTCCCGTAACGAATGGACTTGCCGATATAGTCTCGCTATTTCTCTTTTTCGTTGTCAAGAGAAAGAAAAAGGGAGAGAGAGAAAGAGAGAGAGAGGCACGTAGAAATGGGAATGAATTAAAATGTGAGTGGATTAATCGACTTTCGGACACCCCACGCAACGTGGAATATCGCCTTGTTTAATGTCTCCAGATAGGTATGCCTAACCCTAACGTTCTCAGGCATAGCAAGAAACTACCCTTTGATTATTTATATCTCTACTAATTGCAAGGAGTGTTTCTGGGATGGTCAGATAAAGGAATATGATTTATTTACCTTAAGATTTGTCATTTAAATACCTTTTAATGTATTTTTCCTTTCCCAATTTTCGTTTTATTATTCCAACCTAGCAGTCCAGTTGAGATCAATCGAAATAATGGATAATGCTACCGGGAAAGATTTAATATCGTTCCCTCGAAAGGATCCCAAAATCAGCGGTTTCGTTGGCGAATGAAACAAAAAAAAAAAAAAAAAATGAAAAAAGAAAAGGAAAGGGAAAAAAAGTAAAAAAAGAAAAAAGAAGAAAGAGACGCGAGCTTGGCATTTTACTCTTTACGAACCTCACGAATACGATGATATCCAAGCTTACCCTTCGCGATAGTACGTTTTTTTGCTGAACGAAAAACGTGCGATTTAAAAGAAGAAAAAAAAAAAAAGAAAAAAAGAAAAGAAAAAAAGAAAACAAAAAACAGACTGCGATAAGAGCGATATGCCTTGACAAAGGCGAAGCCAAAGGCAAAGCCGATTTTTTGCTATCCGCGTGGAACCCTTCGAGTATGGTGTTCCTACGAAGATTATGCGCCAGCTGACCGCCCTTAATACGTCCCCAACATATCGTTTTGATAAATCGCAACAATTACTCAACGAGAAGTAATAGTAGTGGTGATAGTAGTAGTAGTAGTAGTAGTAGTAGTAGTAGTAGT
>NC_062190.1:1267500-1270000 GCF_912470025.1 Vespa velutina
TTGCATGGTCGGGAGTCACTTTGCAAACAAGCTGACGGCAGCGCCGATAACGCATCCTGTCCCGGGGTTCAATTTGCACTTGCCACGGCCCTTTGCTCTTCTCATCGTTGACGCGCCCTGCCTTTCAATTATTCCGTCCACGCCGCCACCGTAATTCGAGCACCGCCGCACCAAATTTATTTCAATCCCTTTCTCCTCCCTCTCCTACCCCTGCGCCGCACTTCTTTTTTCTTCTTTTTTTTTTTCCTCCTTTTTTTTTTCGTTGCTTCATCGCGCTCTCTCTTTCTCTCTCTCTCTCTCTCTCTCTCTATATATATATATATATATATATATCTCTTTGTTTTTTAATCTTTCGCCAACCGTTCGAATTTTTTCGAGCATTAGTTTGCTCATGCATCGGAGATGGTGTAAACACACGATCTCTCTGGAATTTTTTTACTTTCTCTTTGGTGTTTCATTTTAATCGTCAGCACGCGCGAAAAATACGTATAGAGGAAAATGAGTGCGTGTATGTGTATATGTGTGTGTGTGTGTGTGTGTGTGTGTGAGATAGAGAAAGGAAAAAAATAGGATTTTCGACGATGATCTCTTACTGTCCTACAAAATAGACTTTCAATCGATCGATATATCGACGATTCAAGCGTATCACCTTTTCCTCTAATATTTTTTAAAGGTTTTATTTTGCACCCCCGTGTAAATGAACTTTGATCTCTGATATTCGAACTATTAACGATAAAAAAAAAAAAAAAAAAGAAAGGAAAAGAATTTGTCTATTCTTTAACGAATATAATAAAGCTAACGAATAACTTATCTTTCTGTTTCAGGTGAGCCCCCGATAAATTGGATTTATTAATACGATAATTGGGAATTCTAAGTGAGTTGTTATCATCTTGATTAATCGTTCCACTTTCAATTACCAGATATCAAATTATTGTTCTTTTAAAAGATATCGCTTTTCTTTAATGACTATCTCTTACTCTTTTCATTTTCGATGTTTGTTAGTTCGAGAAAACGTTTAAAAAGATCGTAGGATTCATCGTTTTCTCCAAAACTTTTCCCTTCTGTCCTTCTCTTCTGTCGTTTCCCCCATTCCTTCTCTCCCCTTCCATCACCCCCAATATTTTCTTACCAATAAACGAGCTCGACCGCACCCGCTAGTCGAAGGAATTAATTAGTGAAAATCTAAGGTAATAAAGAGAGAGAAAGAAAGAGAGAGAGAGAGAGAGAGAGAGAGAGAGAGAGAGAAAATTTACGAACGAACTGTAAAGATTGGTCGATGTGGGTGGTTTGGGCTTTAAGAATGGTTGGTAGGTAGACTTTGGTACTAGAAGACTACCCTTCCAAATCCTCGTAGCAACGAACTTCTCTCCTGGGAGCTGGTCCTGCTCCTTTTCCTCCACATTTTCCAAACCTCCGTGCGCCCATAGGGTTCACCCTCTTTTTTTCTCTTTGTCCCTCTCTCTCTTTCTCTTTTCTCTTACTGTCTATCTGTTTATCTCTCTTTCTCTCTCTCTCTCTCTCTCTCTTTCTCTCTCTTTCTCCTTTTTTTTTCCTCCTCCCTCTTTTTCATTCTTTCACTCTCTCACGCACTCTTTCCCGTTCCCTCTCTTTTCACCTCTCTACCACCATCTCCTACGATACTTCATATTAACCGCATCTCGCCAGAGCCGTTATCGTTGTAATAAAGAAGGAGAAAAAGTGAATAAAAGGGGAAAAAAAAAAGAAAAAGGGAGAGAATTGCTTTTCCCTGGCAAAATCCACATCACCTCGTTTATCTACTTGTACCAGGCGAACGAGAACTTAGCCGAATTTTCTATTTCTATTCTTATTCTCTCTCTCTCTCTCTCTCTCTCTCTCTCTCTCTCGAATAAAATTATTGCAATACTTTTTCAAGAAACTTTTCGATGTCTCTTTAATTTCTTATCTTTTTTTTTTTTTTTTTTTTTTTTTTCTTTTATTTATCTAACCTCCCATATACAAATCTATATCCCATAAAACATCCAATTGTGAATCAATGATTCAGGATATAATATTTATCAAAAATAATGAGATTTACTATTAATATCATTAAAATGATATTAAAGAGAGAACATTATATCTAGAAATGTGTATAATAATATATCCTCGCGATGTGTACATCTGTAATAATCGAATATAGGTAACAACGAAAAATAAAAAGACAAAGAAGAAGACGGAAAAAAAGAAGAAGAAAGCATTGGAAAAGAACGATGGGCTTCTTATTCTCTCGGCGTTTCCTTCGAGAAATGAGTTTTCATAAATAGTAAGGTGAAATGAATGCTGTGGTGGTGTTGGTGGACTCTCGGTCCTCCGCTATCTAAATTACGTTTCAAGGAGGAAAAAGATGAAGGAAGGAAGAGAAAAGAGAGAGAGAGAGAGAGAGAGAAGAATGAACGGATGTTATTTATTTCTTCTACGGTAGCATGAATTTCGCAATCAAGGATCGTGTTTCCTTTCGTCTTTCGAGCTTTAACTCTCTTTA
>NC_062190.1:1275000-1282500 GCF_912470025.1 Vespa velutina
ATTTATTTCGGAATCAATTTTTTCTTTTTTCTTTTTCTTTCCTTTTCTCTGTTCTTTTTTTTTTGTTTTGCGCTTCTTTTTCTTCTTCTTCTTCTTCTTCTGCTTTGGTCCCCCTCCCCCTCCTCCTTACCCCTCTCTTTCTCTCTTTCTCGCCTTGATGCTTTTCGATTTTTTTCTTTCAACGCGTCAACGAAGAATTTTCTAAAGTTGAAAATATAATCATACTTCAGTTAACGTAATCGGCCGATGATGAGAGAAATTATATCCCTTTTGTAAAAGATAAAAGATATTACGAAAAAAGATAGAAGAAGAAGAAGAAGAAGAAGAAGAAGAAGAAGAAGAAGAAAAAGAAGAAGAATTTGCTGAATCTTCATTCTCTTTCTCTTTCGATCGGATTTCCATTTATCGCAACTTAGCTGATACCTTAAGGGCTGCTGATCGAAAGAAAGTAAAAGGGAGAGGATAGAGGGAAGGTACTATAAAGGAGAAAACGATCAACGGAAAGAAGAAAGAGGAACCTCTAAACGACTCTGGAATAGAGATTGATCAAAAGAAATCGGATTTTCTATATCCATGCGTATTAAAGAAGTGAAGAAAAAAAAAAGAGAGAGAAGAAAAGAAAGAGAGAGAGAGAGAGAGAGAGAGAGAGAGAGAGAGAGAGATAAAGAAAGAAGAAGAGAAAGAGAAAGACAATGACAGTGACGGTTTTCGTGCAATTGTCCACTCTTCGAGGTTAACACCAAAGGTTCGAATAGAGGTACAAAAGATAGAGAAAAGGAAATAAAATAGAAGAAGAAAGAAAAGAGATAGACAAAGAATGAGAAAGAGGAAGAGAGAGAAAGAGAAAGAGAGTGAGAGAAAGATTTTCAACTCTTTGCTGATTAAAGCGAATTTCCTAGGGTCTTCAGCAACGAATAATCCGCTTGGCGGATTTAACGACATCGTAACGATGCTGGAGATGGCAGCAGCAGTAGCAGCAGCAGTAGCAGCAGCAGCAGTAGCAGTAGCAGCAGTAGCAGCACCAGCAGCAGTAGTAGCAAAAGCAGAGCCTAAGTTTCTCTATCCAGCATGCTATTACCGCGCTCTGATTTAAATTTATTTACATTTGTCCCTTTTCTACGGGGCGCTTCCTACGCGGCGCTATGAACCCGACGGCGCTATTGATTTCGTCCTCGCTCACGAGCCACCTACACCCTCTCTACCCTACCCTACTCTTCTCCTCCTCCTCCTCTTCCTCTTCTTCCTCTTCCTCCTCCTCATCCTACTTCTCTCTTCCAACACTCCTCCACCCCTTCGCCGACCGGCAACGGCGGCAGTAGCACCACACCGGCTCACCACCCTTCAAGCGCGCCGGGACTACGGCCGCGGAAATTCGCCGTTACGAAATTCATCGATCCAACCTTTCTGTTAGGTACAGAATCGTCTTCGTATCGTAATTCGAAATCTTTAACGAATAAAGAAACAAATTATTTGCCTCGTTTTAATCTTTTACAAACTATTCATATTCAACTATCTTATCTTATAATCGTCCTAACTTTCTTTCACCTGGATAATCCATAAATTAGAAACGATTAGAACTATCACGGGTGATTATACTTACTTTAAGATTCTTCAAGAACCTCGTTAATTACGATCTATAAATTCCAATTTTAAGCTTCACTTAGTAGGATTATATCAATTATACAGAAGATTACATACATATATGTGTGTGTGTGTGTGTGTGTGTGTATATATATGTTTTCTAAGATAATACTATAAAATAAAAGAATAGAGGAGATATAGTTGAATGATTTGGCAACTTTGTTAAACAATTTTATAAATAAACACACATTGATCCGTATGTTTCATGAAGAAAAGTATTGAAAGAATGAATATTAGTTTTTAACATATTTTCAATTTAACGAATAATAATTATATTGTTCCTTTCCTTTTTTTTCTTTATTTTATTTTTTTCTTTTTTTTTTGTTCTTTTCTAAAAGAAGTTTCTAAACTTTTCACACAATTATATGTCTCGTTTCACAATTGATCGGAATTCATTGATTTTAGATTTAAAATTGCACGCTTTAATATAATAATTTTCTTCCAATGTTTAATGATCTCAATGATTTTTATCAATTGTTTCACGAGTATAATTATTGTTTTTCAATATAAATATATTTATTTATTATTTTCGTCAAAATAGAGAATATTTTCTCGATTGGAAAAGATAAAGTGAAATATTCTCAATCGAGTGTTCGTTTTCACATTATTTCCTTTTTCTCTAGCTATATTGAATTCTATGGATGGGCCGAATATGTAAAATATTAAAATACGTCGATGTACTAGTCCACAACGGTAAAGCATAACAGACTATCATCTAGGGATCTATGGACGCAGTGACGTCACACGAGAATCGCGAGAAATCCTAGCTTTTTTATCATCCGTCTATAAGAATTTTACAGCGATGAATAAAAATAACCTTTATCGATGCGCGTTCTTTATTTTCCTCGTTTTTTTCAATTTTTCTTTTTTTTTTCTTTTTTCTTTTCATTTTCTTTCTTTTCCCCTAAAGGATTACTTCTAATGCAGATAGAAAACAACAAAGAAAGATTATCTTTTCCTTTAAAAAATATTCTCAAAATTCGCTCGAATGACGTATATCCAATGTATATGTACTGTCGTTTCGGCTATTTTCTTTACTATTTCAATTGAACTCGAAAAAGAAAAAAAAAAAAGAAAAAGAAAAAAGAAAAATACTATATGGTTATGGTTAGGCCCATCAGAATAAGAATTGCCTTTAGCTATTTTTATTAGGAGCCCCTAACAAAATCCTATGTGGTATTCCATCTCAGATCTCGCCCTCGAAATGGAAGAAAAATTCAAGAAGTCACGAAATAGTAAAAGGAAAAGAGAGAGAGAGAGAGAGAGAGAAAGAGAGATATCGAAAGCAAACATTCGTGCAGAAACATCAATAAGAAATATTTTCTCTCTGATAATCCTGAATCGTTTCGCGAGATTCGTGTTGATTGTATGTCTCTCTCTCTCTCTCTTTCTTTCATAGGAAAAGAAAAAAAAATCATGAATGCCGTCAAATTTCATTTGATGAAACGACGAATGACGTAGGCATGTATCTTCTTAAAGGCTGTTTAAGAGGCTGAACAAACATACATACATACATATATACATATATATGTATGTATGTATGTGAGTGTATATATATAGATAATAAAGAAGACAGCATTCCAAAGTTATCCAATGAAATGTCAGGACTGAGCATGCTCCATCGGGATGAAACTATCCAAGCTGAAGCTGCCATCCAAAATTTAGGATCGGAACTCTTCCGAAATTACATTTTATAGAGGCAATTCGTTCCGTGCCGCGTCGGGATTGGCTTGAATTAATAATACCTTTATGGGGCGAACCGAGTGACCCCGAAGTCAGTGAGAAGTCTGCCTCGATTTTTCATGGATGTATAAGAGAGGATCTCGATGAAAACTCAGGAGAGATTGCAGTAAATGCTGAGTAGAGGACTAGGAAGAGAAAGAGGAGGAGGAGGAGGAGGAGGAGAAGGAGGAGGAAAATTACTTTCAGTAAACTCAACGTTGCATCTCTCGCTTGCGCGTGAAACTGTAAAAAAAAAAAAAAAAAAGAAAATAAAAAAAAAAAAAATACATACACTCACAGATCGTTTATGTATAACGAGGATGATGATAACGAAAGAGAGTCATGTTTCTTGGGCTCTTAACACGTTCATCATTTTTTTCATATATTTATATAAATATATTCGCTAAGTTGAAAGTTGCAAAAAAAAAAAAAAAGAAAGAGAAAAAGAAAGAAAAAGAAAAAAAAAAAAAAAAAAGGTTCGCGTTGAACAGTTTAATGATGATTTATCCCCCATTTTTTTTTTTTAAATTATTATAAAAAAACAAAAAAAAAAAAAAAAGATGAGTAATATTTAGAGATAAAAATGAAATCGAAATTATTGTCGATACGATTGTTCGAATAAAATTGAAGAAAATCAAAGAAGAACAAAAAAAAAAAACAAAAAAAAAAACAAAAGGAACAATTTATATTACATTCGCAAAATATTAATAGATCGATTAAAATTTGAATAGCACGTAAATATTGAAATTATTATACGAAAATAACGATACTATTATTTCCTTTAGAAGGATGTAGAAGAAGAGATAGGGACGTTCGAAGATAAAATTCTTTAAGAATGAATTCGGAATAACATCTTTCGTAAGTAAAACATTTCCTCCCACATATACAACAGATGTTATTTTCTTCGTACTCGACATTAACGACAACGCTCAGCGTTACTTCTCACGGCGATCGATCGACAAAAGTCAGGAACTGGTTTAACCTCGCGATAATGTGGGTTAGCGTAGGAGGAAATAAACCTGGCGAGAGAACGGAGAAGAGTTTCGAGGAAAAACGAGAGAGTAGATAGTTACAACACACAACTGAAAATGTTCGATGAAGAAAAGGAGAAAGAGAAGTAGAAGGAAGAAGTTAAAGGAAGAGGACGATGAGACGAACGAAGAGAGGGATTCTCTTCTCCGACAAGTCGATAATCCACTTTTCCAACGAGACGTGACATACTCGTACTACATTTTCTTTTTGCACAATTTTGCACAAATAAGTATTGGCATCGATTGACAATTAATAACGATCGCAATTTTTTTTCTTTTCCTATCTCGTCGTCGTAACATCCATTTAGGAAAAAAAAAAAAAAAAAAGAGCAAGCTACGACAGTTCGTTTCGCATTGTAATTAATTATGATCAATTGATAGACATGGATAAAATTGTTGGCAATGATGAAGTCGAAGAAAAAAATTTCTTTTTTCTTTCTTTCTTTTTTTTTTGTTTTTTTTTTTTTTTTTTTTTTTTTTTTTTTCGTTTTCTCGACAATCTTCTCACAAGTATTATATAAACTTTCGTCGGTATTATGAATTTCATAATGTGATCCACTAACCTCAAAAAGCCAATCTGAAGTATGGCAACATCAACGACAGTAACAGGAAGGTGAAGAAGGATGGTTGAATACTCAGTGGTGGAGGTGGTTACTAGTGGTGGAATGGGTAGAGTTAGACCAGCTAATGAGAATCTACGACGGGTGCAAAGTCAGCCTCGAACTTCCACAACGGAGGATCGTACGTAACAACTTCCGGGTAAGCTGACCAAGTTAAGTAATTTGTGCGGCAAGCAGCTACGGCGAATAAGTCATAACTAAGGTAGATTGTAACTAATTGTGTCCCAGGTGGTGGAAGTCAGCGTTTTCGAAGATGCACCAAACCAAAGTCATAATCTTTCGCTTCGACAAAGGAAAGATCGATGGATCGGATGAGGAAGGAGAAAGAAACATTTTTTTCTCTTTTTTTTTTTTTTTTTTTTTCTTTTTTTTTTTTTTTTTTTTTGTTTTTTTTTTTTTTTGTTTCACAATCAATCAAATCCAATGAGATTTCATTGAATCGACAATCACGTTTCTAATTCATCTAAAATTATATTTTCGATTTGAAACATCTACGATTTACATTGATGATTTAAACGTGATACGAATTACATTAATTTGTCGTATACAAAGTCCAATAATAATAATAATAATTATAATAATAATAATGATAATAATAATAATAATATAACATGGAGTTTTGTTTTTCAAATTTCGATAGGAATAAAGTCTGATTTATGTTCGGACACTCCTAGTAATAAAAATTCATTTCAATATCGTTTACAATTTTAACATCTTCGTATTCTTTCTACTTACTTTTTATACGAAATAAATATACTTTTCAACGACTGTCATTTTCAACATTAATAAATTCATCATTTAGAGTATCCGCAAAAGTTATTATTATTTCATACGATGGAATTTATTTCTTGAATGGGACGGCTAAAAATTGATTAATACTCGTTAGTTTTATACCTTTTTACTTAGCGATTTATTTTCATTTCGAATCTTTTTCTATCCAGAAATTCTCTCTCTCTCTCTCTCTCTCTCTTTCTTTCTATATATATATATATATCTCTTTCTCTCTCTCTCTCTCTCTCTAGATTTACCTTTACGTTCGAAAGTAATCTCGACGAGTGTTCTTCTCATGTCTTTCCTTTTTGATTCCTTTTTACATGTACAAGTAATAGATATATTTCTTCTTATCGGTTCCCTTTTAAAGTGTATCTTCTCCTTTACGTCGTTGAAATTCGCTTTCAAAGATACCATAAGAAATGTTAGCCCCGTCGAACGAGTTTTCTACGATTTATGTGTTATGTAAGTCATTCGACCATTCAACTGTGTTCTTCTTTTAAGTTTATACTCACACGAAAATACATTGGAGTATCGTATTATATCGATGATTTAAATGCGGCACGAATTAAATTGACTTGTCGTATACTAGTTCAAATAATAATAATAATAATAATAATAATAATATAATTGAATAAAGTCTGGTGTATGTTTGGATACTCCTCGTAATAAAACCTCGTAATAACAAACCTGGCTATGAACGTATTAATTAAATGATATTTTCTTTTTGATTAATTTACGACATGGATAAGGAAGAAAAAAGAAGAGAGAGAGAGAGAGAGAAAGAGATAGATCCATTATCTAAACAATCGAACGTTATATTTTGCTTTCTAATTCCATCGTTGTCCTCATTTTTAAAAATAGAAATCTATTCGAGCACACGTCGAGTAAAATTAAAGAAAGTTATATGATAAAGCTGTCTATGAAATTAGATTCGTCAAATTCACGAATGACGGAGACAGATCAAGATAAGATAAATTTAAGAATGAAATGATATTTTCATTTAAGACATCTTTCTTTCGTTGTTCTCTTTAATACCGAAAATAATATTATAAAATATCTCTCGTAATGTCGAACGATGTCAGATCTGATTTACTATTAAATGTCGTAATACTGTAATATATTTATGGAGACATTACAACCTAAAGTATCGTCGTAAAGGATTGAATTGAATTGAAAAAAAAAAAAAAAAAAAAAAAAAAAAAAAAAAAAAAAAAAAAACGAACAAATGAAAACAAAATATAATATTATACGATATTATTATAATTATAAATATTTTTCTTTTAATAAATAGTAAAATCATTCAATATGTATAATAATTAGCACACTTCTCACGGCGATAAATATATAAAATGAGATTAGATTAGAAGGATAAAATAGAATACAAAATAAATTTATTAGAAGTAGATAAGATAGAATCGCTGAGAGATGATTCAACGGTGCTCGACGTTAATAATTTCAGGCTGTTATTAATTTTAAGAAAAATAGATAATCTGATGAAACTTTAAGATTAATTAACGTCGAGAAAAATTCTCATTTCGAGTTTGAATTACAGAGAGAGTAAGAGAGAGAGAGAGAGAGAGAGAGAGAGAGAGAGAGAGAAAAGTTAGATAAAATGCATATAGGTGTGTTTTAGTATCGTATATAAAAGAATAGTTCAAGTGATAGAGATCGATGCCTCGTCAGACGATGTATTCACGCACACGAGTATTCGC
>NC_062190.1:1287500-1307500 GCF_912470025.1 Vespa velutina
GAAAACAAGAGAAAGGAAAAGATCGAAAGCGAAACGCTTTAACTCCTCCTTTTAAGCGAGTCTAATCAAGAACAACCTTTCTTTCCTCATTTTTTTTTTCTTTCTCTCTTTCTTTTTTTTCTCCATTTTCTCTACTCTCTTACCTTTCCTTTTTTTCCTCTTTTTCTTTCTCCTTTCATTCCTCTTTCTCCTTCTTCTACTTCTACTTCTTCTTCTTCTTCTTCTTCTTCTTCTTCTTCTTCTTCTTCTCTTCCGTCTTCATCATTCTCCCCTCTCCTCCCCTTCCTCTTTCCTCCTTCTCTCCTTGTAATGTAAACGTATCGGACGCGCGTAACAACCTGCAATTTTTTTCACAGGAACGATCAAACGCCTCCGATAAGAGTGGCGCTCGCTTGGACGCACACACCCCTTAACACAGTAAAGGAGAAATAGAGGGAAAGATGGAGGTGAAAGTAATGGGGTCGATTACGATCTTGAAAACTCGCGAGGTAGAGAAACGAAAGCATATACGAAAGTCTATTTATGGCTCGATATCGTTCGATTATCATTACTAATTGTACGCGATTGATTTCATCGAATGTTTTCTTTTTTAAATGGATTAAAAAAAGAACAAAAAAATATATAATATATATGGGATACAGTAGAGTGTAAGTTAAATATAATTGAAAGTAGAGTTTATTGAAAATAATACAGATTTAACGCTTAGCATTAGCAAACGATAGATCGATCGATCGATTGACTCTTAGCTATGATCTTTCTCGTCTCATTGATCTAATCAAAACTATTGTCTATTCCTAGTTGTTATTTTTATCACGTACAAGCTCTCGTGGCCTTTCTCATCCTCATTCAAATTTGTGTGCATACACAATCTTTTTCCTATTGCTCTTTGTCCTATTTCTTGTTTTGTTGTTTATCTTACTTATATTGCATTTTTATCACTGTCTCTCTCTCTCTCTTTCTTTACCTTTCATAAACAATGCATCTTAGAGAAACCACGTTCTGTTCTATTGTCAACCATTTTGTCTCATACACACACACACACACACACACACATATACACGCATGTAGCTAACTAATACTAATACCTTCCATCTTTTTATTCAACTGTCGATAGACTTATTTATCACAGTCACGTATAGACACAGCTAATTAATTTTAAAATCTTCCATCTTTTATTTAACTACCAATTAGGCTTATCATATACATACACACACACACACACACACACACATATATATATATATGGATATAAAAATATCGCGTGATAATAATTTTTCTAACTTTCGATCTTCGTCACGAAGAAATATGTCGAAAGTTCCTTTTTAATTAATATTTAGTTCTTTGAACCTTTGACCGAATTCTTAAATTCCTTATCTTATATGGAAATAACTTTTTGACGAACAAAAGGAGAAGAAATCGTTTTGAAACACTTTATGAAACATTCTACTAAGTTTAAGTTTAAGTAAGTATTTCGTAACAACCTAAATTCAGGAATAGTTTCACGAAGGACGTATTCTCTTAACTCTAAAAATAATTTCAATATGTCAAATATTCGTTTAACAAAAGAACCAAATTAATCTGCTTGGTCAGTATTAGAAATCGGACGAAGCATTTCAATAAATCAGGAAAACCGGGAGAGTACAGTGGTCTTCATTATTTTTATCGTCGAACGATAAGGGCACTTTCTTAACGTTATCATTCAATTTCAAGTGTAGTAAAAGTATCCCTCGGGAAATAAACTGATATGCTTAACTTGTGAAATAAAGTACCAAAAGCAAAGAGAAAGAAAGAAAGAAAAAGAGAGAGAGAGAGAGAGAGAGAGAGAGAGAGAGAAAGAGAGAGAAAAGTATTAGTGGTTCAATCGAAGGATCGCTAAAGTAATGATGATAATCTATATGTGTGTACATATGTACATACATATGTATATATGTATGTATATATATGATGATAGAACATTACATATATACACGTAGAATGTGTATACACACGTATGTATATAACGAAACATTGTTATCCTGGTATAACCGTTTTAATTTCAATTAACACGAACCACCGGGAAGTAGCCCCGAGACAGATTTTAATTTATAAATTTCTACAAATCCTTTCTTTTTTTCTCTTTTATTTTTTTCTTTCTCTTTTTTTTCTCTTTCTTTTTTTTTTTTTGTCGCTCTGTTACATTTGAATTCCAACGTCGATATAAAAAGCGGTATCCTATTACGGAATTTAAAAATAGTATAATACATAGATACGTATATATATATATATATATATATATATGTACGTGCGTGTGTGTATGTATAGGATTGTATGCACGCAATGTGTGGGAGGTACGTGTGTGTATGTGTATGTGTATGGTGTGTGTGTGTGTGTGTGTGTGTGTGTACATACATATGCATGTTTGATATCGGATTTTCGAGGAAGGATAAAGATAAGAGAGAAAGAGAAAGAGAGAGAGAGAGAGAGAGAGAGAGAGAGGAATAACGAAAGAGACAAATGTAAAAAAATCTTTATCCTAATCCTTCTTTTTTTTTTTTCTTTTTCAATATCCTCTCTTTTTTTTTTCTATACAATTAAACAGAAACACAAAATTTTCTCAAAACTTTTCGTATCAGAAAATGGGATTTAATATTCGTCGAATCATTTCTCATTGATACAATTTCTTATTGATTCATTCATTATTTTCTTTTTTTTTTTATCTTTCCTTCGTGTCAATGTTCTCTATCGAAGAAATAAAGATAGAAATAGAACAAGAAGAAGAAGAAGAAGAAGAAGAAGAAGAAGAAGAAGAAGGAGAAAAAGTGGAAGAAGGAGGGAAGGAAACGAAAGTAAAGGAAAAGAAAGAAGAAAACGGACATATTGACTTTGCAAAGACGAAGAAGACGAGATGGATTCCTTTGCTTTCTGTTTACTCGCTCGTCTAAACCAGTCTGCAATAAGGGAGTCGGTCCAACCTCGAGAATTCGTTCGGATGGTCGATGTTTTTTTACTAGTGGCGGGGGGAGTGGGGAGGGGACGGGGGAGGGAAACACGTTGGCGACTGAAAAGAGAGAGAGAGAGAGAGAGAGAAACAATAGGGTGGATAGGAAAATAGGAGGGAAAAAGGGGGGGGGGAGGAACGAAAGGGAGGAATCGAAGGTGGAAGAAGTGAAAAACAAAAAAAAAAAAGATAAAGAAAGATGAAAAATTGGGAAAAGAAAAAGAGATAGAAAATTTTGCACGAAAAGAAAATGGACTTCTGGGTAAAATTAGAAAAGATTTTATACTGCGTGAACGAATTCCAAGTGGAGATAGTAATCTTCCGTTTCAGAGAGAGAGAGAGAGAAGCAGAAAAGCTGAATGAAATCTTTTAAAGTTTTTTTCATGCCGATTTCTACAATCGATTCTAATCGAATTCGATGATTTCTTTTTTTTTTTTGTTTGACGTGATTACAACGCGTTCATTATTAACCCACGTCAAATAATCATGAAATTGTTCATTTCAATATATGACCCCTTCTCCCCTCGTTATCTTATCTCATTCGTCCATTTTATCAACTAATATACAGACTACAAAAATTCAAAACTTATTAATCTAATCGAATCAAGTCGATATAACGTGATTTTAATTAGTACGACAAGATTATTAATTAAAAGTCTCGAGATTATTAATTAAAATCTTAAAAAAGATTAGAAAGAAAATTTGGATCTGTTTTAAAATTCTAAAACGATAATTCTTCATAATGTATGATGACGTTTATTTATAATTATTAACAAATCATAGAATCTCTTTCTTCCCTCTTTATGTTCGATGTAAAGAAAAAAAAAAAAAAAAAACGAATAAGATAAAGAACAATATTATTCAATTTGAAAAATGAATTCCAAAAATGATTTATTTATATGTAAATGTAATGCATAAGTATATAGACGCATACGCATTTACATATATATTTTTATGTGGACCTTTTAAACGTGCGTGTCCTTAATGAGCCTCGTAGAAAGTTCGATGAGAGAAAAAATAAATAAGGAAGTAAAAAAAAAAAAAAAAAAAAAGACAAAAAAAAAGAAGAAGAGAAAGAGAAAGAGAAAGAGCAAGAGAAAGAAAGAAAGAAAGAAAGAGAAGAGAAAGCAAAAGCAAAGCACGTAGTTACATTCTGCCTTAACACCTGCTCTTAATCGGTAGCGTGCCAGTTAGAGAGAGAAGAAAAAATAAATAAAAGAATTCTCTCTCTCTCTCTCTCTCTCTCTCTCTCTCTCTTTTATACACACGCATACTTTCTCGCTCTTTCATTCTCTCCTTCTCTATTTTTCTTCACTTAATCGTTCGCACACTGGCGAACGTCGCAAAATCTCGGTCCTCTTCCACGAATCGAATGACACGAGCAGCGCGAGCGTTCGGTCGAGATAACGGAGTATGTTAAAGGTAAGCCAGTAAAGGTGCGCCTTGTTCTCGGCTATTATAAGAAAGCAACTACGCTAATCAAATTGTAAATTCGCTAAAAATGTAAATTCGACGAATCGCCGTACGGCTATCTGGTTCGTACGGGTGGAAGCGAAGAAACAAGCAAGCATGCACGCAACCCTTTCACTCTCTCTTTCTCTTTGCCTCTTTACCTCTCTCTCTCTCTCTCTCTCTCTCTCTCTCTCACTCTCTGCATCGTTTTACACATAAGCACATAGTTGATACGTAGGCGAAAGCATCGTCGTCGTTGTCGTCGTCTCGTAGTAGCATCTAAAGTTCATTTGCATACACGCCCCAAATGGCTATGATTTCTAAACATCCCTAACATGTACGATTCATCTCTACACTCTCTCTCTCTCTCTCTCTCTCTCTCTCTCTCTCTCTTTCATCTTTCTCTTTTTGTCTCTTTTTTTATCTTACTCTTTCTCTCTCTCTCTTTTTTTCTCTCTTTTTATTTCTCTCATTTTCTCTAGCTTTCTCTCTCTATCTCTCTCTTTTACTCTTTATCTTTCTCTTTCTCTTTCTCTTTCTCTTTCTCTTTCTCTTTCTCTCATTCCCGAATCCTCACGCTTCTTTGTTCTTATCTCCCTCGACGACGATTAATTACTGCAAGCTTTCGAACCGTTTCGTGGTCTCTCGCGGTCGAAATCACGAAACCCCTTGACGATCCTGTCGACTTTCATTATAATCGGAAAGGCCCGGAAATTCGAAGGTACAATTTTTCTTTCCTTTTATTTTTTCTTCCTTTTCCCTCTCTTTTCTTTTTTTTTTTCCCCCTTACCTTTCTTCACATTTCTTTTTCTTTTTTTTTTTTTTTTCCTTTTTTTCCTTTTTTTATCTTTAACCTCGATAATTTTCCTATTCCGATGAAACGTTCCTCGATTTATTTCATTATTTATGTAAATAATCCCTCTGAACATTACGATAAGGAGAAGAAACAATATAAAAATAAAATAAAATTTCACGGATAAATTGTATCAAAATCTTAATCGTTATCTTTCCTTTCGCACGAAATACGATTAATTTATTTATTTATACGAAAAGATATTATTTGTATCAATCTTTCTTTTCTTTCCTTATAAAGTGCGTTTATTAGAAATGCAAAAGGGAAATACAGAGAGGCAGAAAGTCTGGGATTATCAATCTTTCGAATAGAAATCCAGGGAAAAAGGGAGGATGTCCGAGGTTAGATAAATTAACGGGGACCGAGAAGCTAATAAATATAAAAGGGCAGGGCGACAATGTCCATCGTACCGTGAAACTCGATGTAAGATTCGTGGGCCCTCCATCGAGCCCTTCCACCGTGATTAAGGACTTCGATTTATCTAGTGCGTGTCCAGGCACTGCCTTGTACCGTATATATATATATATATATATATATGTATAACCTTGATATACTTCGAGACAAAACTTACTATAGGAAATAACAGCGTATACGAGGAAGAAAAAAGAAAGAGCAAAAGGGCAAAATCAAGTCATCTAAAAAGCTACGGTTAAGCGGGTGTTCATCCGATCCTTTATTTATTTTCCCCTGACCCGCTGTAATATTCATCGGGATGAAATTGATTTTGAATTAGATCTTCTCTTAAAGATCTCCTCTTTCTCCCTCTCTCTCTCTCTCTCCTCATCTCTTTCCAATGGCACCCTATATTCCCATTTCCACCTACCTAAGCCTAACACTCTCAATTTTCCCTTATCATTTCCCTCTTTAGTCTTCTAGAGGATGTAATACACGAGGTTAAATAAGATTTAGTAAGATTTAGAGAAATTATTTCGCGGAAAGATTCCTTACGTCGCCATCGTAGAGAAAATTGAAATGCTTTTATTTAGATTTTCTCTCTTCTATTTTCATTTTAATTCGTCATAACTTTCCCAAAAAACGTTTCGTATTAAAAATTCTATCCGATAATTTTATGGAATATAGAGGATTAGGGAGAGATAAAGATAGAGGGAGAGAGAGAAAGAGAGAGAAAGAGAAGGAAGAAGGGTCCAAGCTACAATGTCCAAGCTTTTAAATTCTATTTACGCTCAATCCATTTAATCGTAACAGGAGGCAACATCAGATGGCATTAACGAGAACGTACTCTTTCTCTCTCTCTCTCTCTCTCTTTCGGTGAAAGACGAAATCCACTTAGTTCATCACCGTCCCTTTACCAATGCGCCAATCATCGATCACCCGATGCATCATCAAGCAGCACTCGGGTTCTATGTGCTCTCCAGAGTCCAACGATTTATCGAAAGAGTCCAGTGGGATGCGAAAGGGTTCCGTCCGGCTAACGAAAGGGTGCTAACGATGTTGATGCATCGTCGTAGCGTCAACAGAGAAAGAGAGAGATAGATAGATAAAATGAGAGAGGGAGAGAGAGAGAGAGAGAGAGAGAGAGAGAATGTGGAGGTCAGCACCCTCTCTTGCATCCCATCGACCTCACTCGATCCTCATCGTTAGCCTTAACTAAAGGAAAAACGAGATTCCAAGCTGATAGGCCAAGGCATTTTGTCAAGCGAGTAAAAGTGTAATCCGAGCCTCGGCTTGGCTCGACCTGGGCGGGGTCTTTAACGATGACAACAACGACGAAAACTCGAAGGCTAGAAAGGTGGAAGACGAAGGAAAAGGGGGTCGAAGTGAGTGTGTAAGTTCGCGTGCCATGAGGACGTGGCGTGCCAGGCTACTTTTCGGATCGGTCGATGCCTTCGTCGGTACCGTGCACAGACCGACAGGGCAGTTGGCGTGATTTCTAACCCTCTCTCACTCTCTCACTCATCTATCCACCTCTCTCTTCTCATTGTTTCTCTCTCGCTCTATCCCATTCTTTGAACATAAAGACCACACCGGATATGAAACTAACTTCGTTCGAATATCACGTCCTGACTGAATCCGATCAAAGTCTCGAAGACAACGGGTTCATGCTCGGAGTCACGTCGAATCCGTTTCCCAACCCTTCTTTTTTTTTCCTTTCTTTCTTTTTTTTTTTTTTCTTTTCCGTATATATCGAAGGGGAAGAAAAAGTGTTAATTGAAGACGAGGAAGTTCGAATCCTATCCCTCTCTCTCTCTCTCTCTCTCTCTCCCTCTATTGTTCTTTTTTTCTGGTCTTTTCGTTGCCAGAGGGCGTATCAAAACTCCATTAATAAATCAGTCTCGCGGCTTTTCAAACTGCCACGAGATATATGGGAACACTTCCGGCTTTTCGTAGCTCACGCGAGGAATGTAATCGTCGCCACCCCTTCACTCTCCTTCTCTCTCTGTTTCTCCCTCTCGTTCTCTTTACCCCCTCTCCCTTTCTCTCTCTTTCTCTCTCTCTCTCTCTCTCTATATATATATATATATCTATTTGCTTCTATCTGTCTCTCGTTTTTCGGTAAAAGATAAAAGTCGAACTCACCCACTCACGAAGTTTAATCCAGCAGCACTCATTCCATATTCCATAGAAAAAGCTACGACACGGACGGCGGCAGCTAACGAGCGACGTTAGACAGGATGCAATTAGTAAAAGTCCTCTTTCGAGGTTACCTACGCGTCTTCTCTTTTCTTTTCTTTTTTTTTTTCTTTTTTCTCTTTTTTCTTTTTTTTTTTTTTTATCTCTGAAAAGAAACGACGAGCGTCGGCTGCCGTCGTGTGGTAGGTAGAAGAAAGTAGTGTGAGAGCGGTAAAGCGTAGAGAGAGAGAGAGAGAGAGATAGGGTGGTAAGATGGAATGAGAGAGGAGAACGAAGCGGCAGCCAGTACAGCTTTCAATTGAAAGTCACTCCGGCGAGCACCTAATTTATTTCTTTCTCTTTTCTTTCCGAGCGAATGCAAATGAGCCTGCTCGTTCGTTTCTCTCATTCTCTCTCTCTCTCTCTCTCTCTCTCTCTCTCTCTATCTATCTATCTCTCTCTCTTTCTTTCTTTCCAAGCTCGTTCACGTCTATTCTCGAAGGAGACTCGCGCGACCATTCTTGCGGCTATTCGCATCAGTATTCCTCTCATTTGTCTCGCACTGATTGTCCGGGAAAGCGTAATGGTGCAATCTCCAGCGCCGAAGCTTCTCAGCGTAAAGAACTTTCCGACTCTAAAGATAGATAGAGAAAGAGAAAGAGAAAGGAAGAGGAAGAGGTAAAGAGAGAGAGAGAGAGGGAGAGAGAAAAGGTAGCAGTACCTTTCGCCAAGTCACGTATAACGCCGTCGTCCCAAACGACGAGACTTTCACGTACGAATTTTCCCCAGCTAATCAATTTCTCTCTTCTTTCCACTCGACGATTAAGCCTTCAACGGAATATCGGAAAACTGGAGAACGAACGACCTTTTTTTTCTTTCCTCCTTTTTTTTTTTTCGTTCTTTCTTTCTTTCTTTCTTTCTTTCTTTCTTTCCTTTTCTCTTTGCTTTTCGATTGCTCGCTAACAAAGGACCTTGTTCGAATGAGAAACTCGGAAATAAATAAAAGAGGACACTCGACGGGTTCAATCGTACGAAGAATATAGACGGCAAAAGAAAGAAAGAAAGAAAAAGAGAAAAAGAAGGAGTTAGAGAAAATATGCTTTGATTTTTTCTTTTTTTTTTTTTGTTTTTTTTTCCAAAGGACCGAAATACGGAATGAATCACTTTTATTAATCTCACTATTCACCGGGATGAAAATCACTTGACTGATGGAAGTACGAATGACCGATATATATAGCTCGAAGCACGCTCCAATTCGCGAACAAAGGTATACACATGCATTCATGTTCTCATACGAGCCAACTACTCGGAGGGATTTTAACGGTGAGAAAGAGAGAGATAGATAGATAGATAGATAGATAGATAGATAGAGAGAAAGAGAGAGGGGGTCACGGACGACTAGTCCGCGTTAAGGGTCACGCTCGGTTGCATCCTACTTGCACCACTCGCACGCTCTCGGTCAATGCACGTTGACCGAGCAGAGCGGCAATTTCTGATCCCGGGGCACGACATTGGATTGGCATGCGCGGAAGAGGAGAAAGGCAAACGACAACGACGATGAGGACGAGTGACGAAGAGACACGAAGTCTGGGAGTAGGGATAGACGCGTGGGAGCAGAAACAGATTCCTTGCCCATAACCGGTTCGCACACGTTGCCCACGATCTCCTCGCACGAGTTTACGTTGCCCCGGGTTAGGTAAGCCACCATGGCCGTTGTGAGGTTAAGTAACCTCCAATATCATCTGAGAAAAATCGTTGAAGTAGTTATACAGAAAACCTGCATCTCTTCGAAAAAAGAAAGAGAGAGATTTCTTTTCTTATGAATACTTCATATTTTATATGTTTAACACGTTATAATATATATATATATATATATATATATATATATATATATATATATATATATATATATATATAAGTCGTCGTATATGAACGGTGAAAAATAATAATGTAATCACGAGTACGGTTGAATAATATTTTTAATTTTTCGATATCATTTCTCATTTTTCGATATCATTTCAACGAGTCGATTAAGAGCAAATAACGTTACTGCAAATTTATAATAATGATATTAAGGTTAATCATTTTAATCATCGATAAAGGTATTTTTTAAATGGTAATGATAACTTTCCAATTCTTTATATGTATTTTTATGGTTTTAATCAATTTTAAATTCAAAGACTTCATTTAGACGAGGATATTGTTATTTTTTTCTTTCTTTTTTTTTTGTTTTTTGTTTTTTAATAAAAGACACATCTCATGGGTATGTAAGATTTGTACATCAAACACAATTGATGTACAAATGAAAGCACTGCCATTGTTTCTTACAATATATCTTGCACAATGTACATATGTATATATATATATATCTTACATTTATTAAAACGTTGGAGTATTAGACGATCGTTAGAAAATAGAATGACCTTAAATTGTTGAACGATTTACCGCAGTTATCCAAGCTATCGAAATTCCATCGAGACGATGAAGGAGAAACGAGAGTTTATAGTAGGAGTGATAGTGTTAGTAGGAGAAACTTACTAATACCTACTACTAGTAGTGGTAATAGTAGATAGAGAAGGAGGAGTAAAGAGGGAGAAAGAGAAGGGATGAATTTCCTAACGTTGGGACGAGCGTGCGTCCAGTGAACGGGTCGCAGGTCGAAGGATAGTATCGAGAGGGCCTCGTGCATCGATGCCACGTAAGCAATATTGATCGAATGGCTGCATTACAGGGTGGCCCAAGAGGACGAGAAGAGTTCGAATAACGAGGTGGGGGAGGATAAAGTGGTAGTGCTGGTGGTTGTGACTATGAGGGTGCAGAGGCCTTGGCATCGAGGTGGTCGAGACCCAACAGTGCACAGAGCTTCATTACAGACTGACTAGGGGTCGTGATCAGAGTTTCTCTCTCTCTCTCTCTCTCTCTCTCTCTCTCATTCTATTCTCCAGCAGCAGTAACAGCAACGTTGCTCCCCCCCCCTCTCTCTCTCTCTCTCTCTCTCTAATCATCCGATTCTGTCTAACCATCCACATAGTACTATCCGTCTTTCTTGGCATGGCTCACTCTCTGCCAACTCCGTTCCGACTATCGATGCTTCACGCTTGATCGCCAGCCCCTTACTCATATACACATAGACTTAGATATATGTATATGTACATCTATAACACATGACTGGTGCCCTTCTCTACTCCCCCTTCTGACCCGGTGCGGTCGACGAGATCCATGCCGAAGATATTAATAGGCATAGTTTGCGAAGTGGATACTGTTTCGCGTGCGCCCTACCTTCGCGTGTGTTCTACGTTCTCGGACGTGTTCCTCGAGTTCGGTGAATGCCGATGAACGACGAGATATCTATGAGACGCCTGCAACGATCCCACTAGACTTTAGACTCTTCTCCCTTTTTACACCTTATTTTCTTCACGTTCTTCGCTTTAGATCGCAATCGGGAAGTGTTATACATACATACATGTATATATATATATATATATATATATATATATATATATATATAATTTAATTTATAAATCAAAGAAACGAGATAGATTTTATGGTTGAATAATTTAGCAATAAAATATAAATAGAATGTTATTAGAATGACTTATCATTCTTATGAAAATGATATTACGATGCTAACTCTCTGTTCCATTTTCAAAACCTCGACGAATTTATTATCATCGATTACGTTGAAAAAAAGGAAGGAAAGAGAAAAAAAGATAAAAAAAAAAAGATAAAAAAAAAAGAAAAAAGAAAAAAACCTATTACTATTTTCGTTATAGTTTCGATCTATCATTTAGTTGCTTCTCGATGATATTAATTATTTTTTTCTCTTTTTTCTTCTATCTCGTTACTTTCGTTAGAATAGATCGACGTATCGTATCGGTAGTATTACACCCGCATCGTCTGGCATAGAGCTATGTGGGTACGCACATGAACGCAAAGACTCGCGCACTAATATTTATATACAGGGTTATACACAAACATTCACATATCCACACGATGCTGCGGCGCAGCGTCCCTCATCACTCTGGCTGATTAATTCATTCGTCGTTTGAATTCAAGAGAGAGAGAGAGAGGGAGAGGGAGAGAGAGATACTAAAAGAAACAAAATAGCAAGAGAGAGAGAGAGAGAGAGAGAGAAAGGGAGGGAGGTAGGTAGACACGACACATACGTTGCACCCACGCACGTGCACGCAACGATAGAATGTTTGGTCGGACGTTTTGATTCAATGCTGCCTCGGCGCATTGATTAAATGACTTCAAATTAAAACAGATAGCAGGTGCACGTCCAATACGCGACGGACGCCGATACAAAGCCGGCAAGTCTCGTCGATATCCAACCTCTACTATACCATGACTATAGAGCTTTTCTCTTTCTCTCTATCACTATGCATACCTATGTATATATGTATGTATATATGTACGTGCGAAAGAGAAAAATTATCAACGGGAGAACGATGAAGCATACACGGTTCATTTCTACGGCCAATCGAAATTGCTAACGGAACAGAAAGATGACCGATTTTAAAGGGAAAGGATAAAAGATCGATTGAAAGCGTACGGCATATATATATATATATATATATATCTTCTTTTTTCCTTTTTTTTTTTTTTTATTAAATACCTTCTCGATATCAAATATTTTTATCACTCTTTTTTTGAACTTTTCTCTTTGTAACTATCGGCACGTTTAATTATCCAACTTTTCTTTTCATTTCAAATTGAAAACTTGTATATGTACATAACAAATGTTTATCTCTCTCTCTCCCTCTCTCTCTCTCTCTCTCTCTCTCTCTCTCTCTTTTTTTTCTTTTTCTTTCTCATCTTCTATTTTCTTTTAGTTTTTCTATTTGTTCGAAACGATACATAAAAGAAGGTCCACATATCCGGTCGATATAACCTCGTCTCGACGAAGCACGAAGATCTTATCTGACCGAAACGACATGACCTACATCTTTCACATCGTTCCTTTTTTTTTTTTTTTCTTTCTTTTTTGTTCCTTTCTCTTCCATCAAGCCGGACTTAGGTATCGATCGTCAGCATCGTAATCGAGATTGTCGAGTGACACTTTTGGGAAATTGCCCTTTTCAACCAATCGTACTCTTCGATATGAACATTGTAATCGTATTTGTCCGATATCAAATATTTTAATAATGTATATCGATCAAATGAAATATTTATTGTGTAATGAAACGAACAAAAAAAGAAAAAAAAAAAAAAAAAGAGAAAGAATAGAAAAAAAGAAATATACGAAGACTTATAGAATCGACTTATGAGAGAAAAGATAGAAATAGAGATAGAGATAGAGAGATAGAGATAGATAGATAGATAGATAAATAGAGAAAGAGAGAGAGAGAGAGAGAGAGAGAGAGAGAAATGGAAAAACCTTATCCAACATCATCCCTTCTTCCATATTTCCATCAAACGGATGAAATAATAACGTTCATAACGGAATCACGAAAAGTCGGGGGTGGTCGGTTGCTATTGCGAGTTACATGTAGGTACCGCGTATATACCGTAGTGGTGTATGAATGGCCTCTTTGATCTACGCTTGGCCCTGTGTTACGAGAGAGAAAGAAAGAGAGAGATAAAGTGAGAGAGAGAGAGAGAGAGAGAGGCAAAGAGAGCAGAAAGGAGAGCGCACGCTTACACTTCGCGTACACGCATTGGATCGTGCGTATTCTCTCTGTGTTGAGTTTCGCAAGCGTTTTATACGCAAAAGAGAGGCTTATACAGCTTGGTTTACTATCTCACTCTATCTATCTCTCTTTCACTCCTTGATGCTTTCATGTTGGTTAACTGCCGTTATCCCTTTCTCTCTCTCTCTCTCTCTCTCTCTCTCTCTCTCTCTCTTTCTCTTTCTATCTCGTCGATGATGTTACTATGGTCGGTCATGAGTGGGACAAAGATGGATAGATATAAGGTAAAGCGAAAGAGCAAGAAAGAAGAAAAGGGAAGAGAGAATGAAAAGTATACCACGTATGTATGTAGGAGGTAATGCTGATTACTCCAGCAGCAACGCGCCTGAGATAGACAGAAAATAGACAGCGATGGAAAGTGGATTGAAGCTAATAAATGAAAGAGGGTCCAACTGGTTGCTTTCTTTGATTATTCTACTATTTCTTTCTTCCTTTCTTTCTTTCTTTCTTTCTTTCTTTCTTTCTTTCTTTCTTTCTTTTTACTTTTCTTCTTTTCCTCTTTCCATTTCTTTTCCTTTCCTTACGATTCATCTCTATTGGATATCTCATTTGCACGTCTTTCATGTTCCTTTCTCTTTCTTTCTTCTTTACTCTACAATGTCTTACGACTTTGAGACACGACGTTCTATACACCATATAGTACGTACACCATACGTACACCATACGTACACCATTGACTTTACTCTTCTTTTGCCCAACTCGAAAAAAAACATTGTCTATGATCGTCCTGTCCCATTCAACATGGGAAAGAAATTCTCAAATCTTAGCTTTCGTATTACTTTTCGTATGGGATTTTAATATAAGCCAGAAATCGTTCCGTGTTATTTCGAATATTATTAGGGCAAATAAGTTCAATGATATTTTTTTTTTCTTTTCATTTCTTTGAAAAAAATAAAAAAAAAAAAAAAAAATTAAATCATTTCTCCTTTCGAATATTTAAATAAACGCGATACAAATGGACGTGAAATATTTTTATACTTTTTTTTTTTTTTTGCTCCTTTCGTTTTAATTCTCGTCGATTTATCGAACGGTGCAAAAAATATTCTTAATTTGTTGAAAGGAAAAATGACAGCTTTGATTCGATAAAGTCATTTATGCATTGTCGAAGTTCTTTCACGTTATCGAAATGTTTGATGTCGATTGTGTGATATTTTAACGATCAATTATGATGATAAAAGATGATAATCTTAAAGTTCCTAGGTACGTAGAGTAAACCCTATGGTGGAGGAGGGGAGGGGGAGGGGAGGGGAGAGGTGGAGGTGGGCAAAACTTTTTAATACAATAAATAAATCGTTTTCTTAATACCTTTTACGATGTATTATCGAATATTGTCATATCGCAAGATGACTTATTCACGTTTCACGACCAGTGAAAACTCTTTTTCTTTCGATTTCGTCGGTCAAACGAATGAATTGCTCTGTTGATAGCACTCTGCAGTAATAGTTTGGCCTTGTTCCAACAATTCATAATATATAACGTTACCTCGTATCCCAAACGAATAGAGTATAAAACTTTTTTTTACCACGAATATTGGGTTTCGTTGTCGACGTCGATGACGTTCGACTAAGATTTAAGCACACGATTTTCTTCCTCGTTTAGGGTTGTCATATAGGGATTCACTTTTCAACATCGCGTAAGAAAAATTTATAGAAATAATCTTTCATTTTATAAATCGCTTAATAGGAACGTCGTCATCGTATCAAATCTTCACCGTTCATTTTTCTAGGCTGAACACATGCGACCTTCTTTTCAAATTTTCACATTTTGATTATGTAAACGAATGAAAAATTTACTGACAGGTTTCTATAAGTTGGCCAGCAAGTTCATGCTGAGTTTCTGCCCGAGTTTTCATTCAATGATTGCTCCAGTTAATAGCCGGCAAAACTTTATTCGGTTACGTCGGCACATTCTTTATAAATCAGATCGATATCAAGATAAACGAAATTTTTTCGATTGCTTCGGCAGCTTTTTTCTTTCTCTTTCTCTTTTTTTTTTTCTTTTTTTTTTTCTTTTTTTTTTATTTATAACGAAAAACGACAAGAATGCAACGTAGTCTAATGTATTCTTCGTCGCACGCCGATTTATATTCGATCTTTTTTTTTCTTTTGTCTTTTTTTTTTTGAGATAATATTGCTCGCATAATCGAGAACAATGTAACAATTTTTAAACGTTTTTGTAATTTTGCAATTTTAAAATCAAATCGAGGGAAAGATTATTTGAATTTAAATCAAAGTTATTTGATTTATCAAGAGCAAGGATATCGAAATTTATTTGTGCATCTAGTAAGAAAATTAAAAAAAAGAAAAAAAACAAATAAGAACAGATGGTATCCTTTTCGTACGCGTTGCAAGTCATAGCAATTTATGAAGGTCAACTTTCTTTCATATCGTAAAATCACCCTCGCGTATAAGCCATTGGAGATGTACTATATTATAGTTCGGAGATTGTGTCTCGAAAGTTTTCCAGTTCTATGTAGAATAGATCAAACGAGAGAGAGATAGCGAAAGAGAGAGAGAGAGAGAGAGAGAATAACTCGCTATTTATGAAACACAGCTTGCCTCTCTCCATCTCTCTTTCTCTAACAATAAGGATGATCACTATAAGAGATAAAGAGATAGATATATAAAGAGTGAGAGAGAGAGAGAGAGAGAGAGAGAGATATGATCGGGCGAGAGCAATAACGTTCCTTTGAAATCGCAAATATAAAATGACGATGATCGTAATGACGCCCACATGGTGGCCATGGGAGAGGGTCAAGAGGCGAACTTCGTGTTCTCTCTTTCTCTCTCTCTCTATTTCTTTAAAGCCTTTCCTCGCCCACACATCGCAATACTCATGGTTCTGTTCTCCCTTCTCTTCTTTTATAGCCGTAGGAGGTATCGATCTGGGGTTATTGCAAGAAATGTCGGATATAATCGGCTTCTTCTCTCCTCTCGTGGGCGATCTTAGTACTCTAACCCTTTCTCTCTCTCTCTCTCTCTCTCTCTCTCTCTCTCTCTCTCTCTTCTCTCTTTCTCTTTCTTTTTCTCTTCACTCGTGAACGCTTTTACATTATCTAGCTGTCTAGAGTCAATGAAATACCGTCTAGAAAACCGTCGCAGGAAATGATCGTTACGATTTCTGTATTGTGAGAAACAAAGGAAATGAATAAAATGTAAAGTACTCACTGAGGAAAGTAAAAGAAACGGGAAGTAATATAAATCGACTTCAAAGAGGCCGACTGAGCTAATTGAAAAGACCTACCGATTAAGAGTTAAGTTCGCGAGACGAGAAAATTGTTAACCGATTGTTTTCCTTCGAAACGTCGGAAGGAACGATGATTACAAAGCGAGATGACACGGTAGCCGCATTCGATTTGTATTCTTCTTTTTCTTCTTCTTTTTTTTCTTCAACTTTTTCTTCTTCTTCTTCTTCTTTCACTTTTTTTATTTCTTCTTTTTTCTACTTGTTCTTCTTCGGCAAAAGGTTACAATTAGGCTCACTTCCGATCGAAGAAAGTCGAGAGGAGGTCGCTTAATGACGAGCTTGGAAGCTCGTAGATTTTGCCATCGTCGCCTTCGTCTGAGTTGGAAACCAGAGCAAAAAGAGTTTTAATTTCCGGTAAGAAAAATCAACAGAACCTTCGCTCGTTGCCAAGCTCTCTCTCTCTCTCTCTTTCTTTCTTTCTCTCTCTCCCTCCCTATTTCTTTTTTTTTTGTCCTTTTTCAACTCCCTTTCTGGTCGTCCAGTCCTCAAACAAAATATTACTACAGCTCAACGCCTTCCCCGACGCGACTTTTAACCGTCTCCTTCCTACTTTTTCCTTTTTCATCTTTATTATTTCTTTTTATTCGTTTCTTCATTCCTCATTATGTTCCTCGCGCTTTACAATTCTCAATCTCGTACCACGTAGACTAATTTTCTTTTTGCTCTCTCTCTCTCTCTCTCTCTCTCTCTCTTTTTTCTTTTTTTATTTCTTTTTTATTTCTTTTTTTTCCTTTTTTTTTTCTTTTTTTTTCTTTTTTTTATTTTTTTTTTTGTCTCTTTACCGCGTCAGGATCGAAACGCAATTACACACATTCGGGACACTTCACGATACGCCTCGTTGAATTTTTGCCACGGGGATTTTCACCGCTATTAATACGATTTTTCATATCGGGACACGATAACGCGAAAAATATTAACCCCTTCCGTCTCCCCGCATTCTTCTTTCCCATGATATCGATTTTATCAAATGGTTATATCCTATACGTTATATATATATATATATATATATATATATATATATATATATATATATATATAAATATATATAAACGTTTCACGTTTCATTTTTACTCATCTTTTATTTTTCCTCCACGGTACACATTGTGGCATTTATATCAAAATTAATCAACGATTTCTTAACGATTCGTCATATCCATATCCATGAAATAATACAAGCTTATTTATCGTTAATCTAATCGTTCCAATTATCATTACTATTTATTATATTTTTCTTCGATCAATTACTTATCATCATCATCATCATCATTATTATTATTATTATTATTATTATTATTATTATTATTATTATTATTATTAGTTTGATAAATTGAATAAAGAAATATGAATTATCTAAACAAGCATTATATACAGTTATTACGTTCTATCACTTGGACGGGAATTAATTATGCGAATTCTTTTATTAGAAATCGGCCAATCATACGAAATAGAATACATATAAAGTATAAAGAATCGATCGTTTAAGGGATACCTTGTAAAAACAGGTCTCTCATAAGCGTATTATGCTTGTGGCAGGAAGCCGACGGAAGTGTTGCGGCTTCGAAAGAACGAGACTGTAAAGATATTGACGTGAAGTCTACGGTAGAAAACGATGGTGGAGTAAAAGAGATAAAGGATGGGTGGATGGTAAGAGAAGAGAAAGAACGAGGAGGTCCTGCTGACTCGGCGTAGCTCGTCTCAAGACTTCGACTGGCTGAGACTTCAACCTTAGTGTCTCCTCTCTTCTTCTTTTTTCATTTCCTCTTCCCATTTCATGTTCCCCTCTTTCTCTCTTCCTCTCTCTTTCTTCTACTTTCTCTCTCTCTCTCTCTCTCTCTCCTTCTCTCTCCTTCTCTCTTTCGCTCCCTAGGGATTGACGTAATCCTCTTCCATCATTTCGCAGTGATGATATAAAAAGAGTACTTATGTCGGTTCAATTATGGAAAGCCAGGCCAATAAAAGCTCGTCATTTTCCTTTCTCTTTCGCTTTCCCCATCCTTTCATCTTTTTCCATCCATCCTTCCTTCCTTCCTTCCTTCCTTCCTTTCTCCGTTCGTTCGTTCTATCTTTCTCTTTTCGTTTCCCCTTTTCTCAAGCAAGTCTTCTTCACTGAACATTTTCAACATCAACGAGAAACCATCCGACGAGTCGTCGTAGGATCCTTACGAGAACTTGACTCACGTTCAAAGAAAATTCGTTGAAAAGTCGACCCTTCGTTGGTCCTCTTACGATCTCTCTCTCTCTCTCTTTCTCTTTCTCTTTCTCTTTCTCTCTCTCTTCCAATTTTTTTTTCTCTTTTCGACTTGGTAGTTCTGACTCTCGAAAATTATGACCAATGCGATAGAGATGTATGGGGGAAAAGAGAAAAAAAAAAAATCGCGAGGAAAATATCTTAACGATTCCTAACGAGATATCAATTATACGAATAAAGAGGATAATGGTTCGTCCTTGATGTAAAAATCTTAAAACGTTTCGGTACTTTAAGAAAAGCAACGAACGTAATAATTATGTCTCGTTATGGGCCAAGTGTCCTCTTTCTTGAATTAAGATTAAGGAAATCGTGGATTGTAGTTAAAAAGATAAGGAGAATTAAAGAGAGAAAGAGAGAGAGAGAGAGAGAGAGGAATAGGATGAAACGACACGGAGAAGGGACAAAAGGGTTTTACTGTAATGAAACATCCAGGAGACAGAAACGAAGGCACGCGACTATTCACGTTCACATTTGCAACGCATTAGACTGCGGCGATCGTTTTTACTATGATTCCGCATTTACCGCACCATGAACGACCATAAATAATGTTACCTGTGATAATTAACCTTCTCTTCCAGCTGGAGTTAACATTAGTATGTATCTAAATACATGAATATATATACATATATATATATAAATTTTCGTAGGTCCCTTTTTGGATCCTTCGCTGCAGAAATGAAAGCTTTTTTCTTTTTTCTTTCTTTTTTTTTTTTTTTTTTTGCAGAAAAGAATATTATCACTTTTTCTCATCTACTCTTTTTCATCGTCACATTTATCTGTATATATATTAGGTTGTCCGGAATGTTTGTGCCGATTTTGTCATTACGTTACCCTACCACAAAACGACACGAACTTTCCGGACAAACCAATACTATATATATATATATATATGTGTGTGTGTGTGTGTGTATATATATATATAATATTGGGTGGCCCAGAAAGCCGATTTGTGGTAGGTAA
>NC_062190.1:1315000-1325000 GCF_912470025.1 Vespa velutina
GCCCTATGAATAACATTATCTTCATCGTAACCTTTCCTTTCCACGAGCATTATCTCTTTTTCTCTCTCGCGCTCTTCTTTCTTCAAGTGTATTCTACCGTTTTATAATCGTAGAGAAAAAGAGAGAGAGAGAGAGAGAGAGAGAGAGAGAGGGAGAGGGAGAGAAAAAAATTTCTTCGTTCATCTCACCCTATCCCTTGCTCGTTCTCTTTTCTATCCCCTGAATGTCGATGTTATTTCTTTTTCTTCTTTTCTTTCTTTTTTCTTTTTTTTTCTAATGCAATAAGAAGTAAAATATTCTTTATTCAAGAGACACCGATAAAAAAAAAAAAAGAAAAGAAAGAGAGAGAGAGAGAGAGAGAGAGGAGAAAAAAAAAGGAAGTATATATCTTCGATATGCATAACGATGTATGGAAACAAAGAACATTGTAAAAGAGTAAAAGAGAAAATAAGGGGTTGAAAATAGAGTGTGCATGATAGAGAGAGAGAGAGAGAGAGAGAGAAGAGAGGTCGTTGGATAAAGCGTAGCACGATGTTTGATCTACTCTCGTTCGTGCTCCAAGAACGAAGTCGACTATCCACCCTTTCTCTCTCCCATTATCGATGGAAAAGCTTCCGGGCCATCCGTTCGCACCTACCCCTTTTGCCTTTACTTGCCACGGATTATCGATTTACTCGTCCCACCCTCTCTTCTCTTCCACATCCACCTTCTCTCCAGCAGCCTCCAGGGCTCGTGCGCATACGACGAACGTATGGGAAGCTCAATGTAAGTGTGCGTTTTCAACGTGCGCGCAAACCCCGCCCAAAGTAATAGCCGTGATTACGAAGGGATGATCCCATTAGGGCTTACGAGACTCATAACGAGACTTTTCGCATGATCGAACTTTAACGGTCTCGGACGGTCGCCCAACTGAAAAGTATGTGAGATTTCAAAGTAGTTCAGGAAGGATCTGTCGATTTCTATGTCCGCGATACTTCTAAAATCGTTTGCGTTTCAAAAACCACACCGTAGAAGTTACGAGAGTTAGCGGTGAGAGTAGGCAGGTAGATGGGTGGGTGAGTGAGTGAGTGAGTGAGTGGGTGGTTGGTTGGTTGGTTGGTTGGTTGGTTGTTTGGTTGGTTGATCGGTGGAAATAGGTGGGGGGTTGAAAGAGGATGAAATCGACGAATGAGTTCGACTGACAGTTTGAACAACGAGACCTAACGGCTATACGACAGCGCGACGAGATAGAAGGGGAAAAAAAACGCAAGCTGAAAAAAAAAAAAGAGTGAGCTAGGGCCAAAATATAAAATAAAAATAAAATAAAAAGAAAACAAAAAAAAAAAAATAAACAAAAAAGAAAGAAAAAAAAGGAAGAAGCAACAATAACGATCAAAAAAAAAAAAAAAAAAAAAAAAAAAGAAAGATTCGAGCAACGATATGCGGCGTGTCAATTTCACGAACGATGACCCGCGAGACCTCGAATGACAGCCGCGACAATAAAAATTACGTTTCGGCCTGCCCAGCTTTAGTACTCTCAGGGATATCGTCGGACACTTGGCACGAAGAGTGCAAGAGAAAGAGACAAAAATAGAGAGAGAGAGAGAGAGAGAGAGAGAAGCGACGTTATCGCGATCAAAACGAATGAGTGTCCGCGATACAGTCCCACCCTAGTACATAGAAATCGTAATTGACGCGGAACGTTATGTTCTTATCGTTAATTTTATCGACCCCTTCCTTCTTGAAAATATATCTCTCTATCTCCTTTTTCTTTCTCTCTTTCTCTCTAATTCTGTCTCTCTCTCTCTCTATCTATCTTCCTCCTTTTTCTTTTTTTTTTTTCTTTTCTTTTTCGTTTCGTTCTCATCCGTGTTATTTTCTAATTACTTATCGAATTATCTCCATTCAAGAATAATGAATTTTAATCAATGATTATCATCGATCTTTATTCGTTTCGTTACATTTGAAAAAATCAATGCAAAATATTTTCATTCGTATTCTAATAATTGAGATCAAAAAAAAGAAAAAAAATATTAAGCAACAAGATAGAAAGATTATAAATAATTAGACAATATGGAATTATTAAGATTATTTTAGAAGGATTTACGTTTGGACTCGAATGAACATTGGATTGCCATTTTTGTGATAGAGGAAAGAATAAACTCGAAAGAGATTATTCGTTTGTTACTTGAAAAATTGAGAACAAAGGAATAATAAAAGGACGATGTAATATGAAATAATATGACGAAGATCTGTACTTATAGGAAATTTTTCAAGAAAAAAAAAAAAAAAAAAGAAAAAAAAAATATTAATTATCAATCTGAACGAATAATTTTAAATTGATATTAAAAGACAAAAAGATTTCGAAATGAAAACAATAGTTTATTAATAATCAGATACATTTTTAAACATATTATATTGTTAATTAGTTACAACTAACTTCTATTAAATTTATTAAACTTGATCAATGAATGCGAATGTATTAAATGTATATATATTATTCATTAAAAATAAAATATTATGAATGAAGATAGAAAATTTTTAATGAATTACTGAGTTATAAAAAGAAAAAAAAGAAAGAAACGAAAAATTAGAATAATACAAAATTAATAGATAATAAAGTTTTCTTAATAGAAATAATAAAAAAGAAAAAAAAAAAAAAAAAAAAGATTTATTTACTCTTTAATCACGAATGAAATTTAATTAACTTAATTTTGTAAATTTGTCTTATTTAATTGACTGGTTAAAGCTAAACTAACAAATCCGTATTTCAATGTACTTATTTACCGACTATTTCAACAGAACCCATGATAGAAATTCCTCCTCATTTTCTTTTCCCTCCTCCTCCCTCCCTACCCCCCTACCCCCCTCTCCATGGTTATTGTTAGATAACGTGACTCACTGGGCGCCGTCTTATTTCAGTATTTAACTGGTGTTACATTACGAAAGAAATTATCTTAATGAGAAAAAATTGAAATATAAATATAACAACGTCACTTCCATTAGAACATTTACACATTTTACTCGTCGTTATGCCTGAAAAGCAGATTGCAATGTGTGAATGAGAAAAAGAGAGAGAGAGAGAGAGAGAGAGAGAACGTGATCTCGATGATTAATGAGCGAATAGAATTTTGATTATGGGAGCTTGGAGGTTGGGTCAGGCACGTCGTCATGCAATTAGAAGATGAATCATTTTCAAAAGTTCTCAGGCAGAAAACGAAATCTATACGAAATTGGTAAATCGAGTGGCGTTAAGAGAGTAAAACGAATGTTTTAAATATATATTATATATTGTATATTAATCGACCTATCTCGTGATTTATTATTTCTTTCTTTTGAGTCAAATTATGTTACCCCAATAAATAATCGTTCTCACTGTAATTTGTATTCATTAACGATGACATACATATATTTCTTATCGAACTACGGCCTTCCACAATTATATTGATAAATTAAATATAGATAGACAGGATCAATTTTGATCGATAATGATAATACGAGCGAATCGTTTTCTTTTTTTTCTTTTCCTCTTTTTTTTTTTTTTTTTTTTTTTTTTTTTTAATAGTTATACGCGACGTTTTTTTTTTTCTTTCTATGTTATATTTGATTATCGTTATAGAAATTACACAATAGCAATTAATATAAAGATATAAATATTTTAAATATTGTCGTGAAATTGAAATCCAGTGCCGTTGACTGGCTTATTTTCATACTTTCTTTTCATAAAATCTTTCAAAAAGTGTTATATATCTTTAATATTATTCATATTTAAAAATGATTTTCGCGCATATATATATATATATATATGATAAAAATTTAATTATTACGTAAGTTTATCTTACTTTTTATATCCTTTGAGAAAAAGCTTTTTCCTAATTAGAATATATAATTTATACTATAATAATAAATGTCTATGCATTAACACCTTAAACAGATTAACA
Organism: Vespa velutina; assembly: GCF_912470025.1. Taxonomy (NCBI): domain Eukaryota; kingdom Metazoa; phylum Arthropoda; class Insecta; order Hymenoptera; family Vespidae; genus Vespa; species Vespa velutina. The sequence goes on from NC_062190.1 coordinate 1,318,921, forward strand.
ATCCCTAACGAAATTATTTCTCAAAAACATAGTAATTTTTACGTTTATCATAGTCTAAAATCGATCCTTTTTTAATTCGATTTTCAAACATCATTTAGAGAACGATTTATTACTAATTCTATATCACGTAAGATATCGATTCGACTCTAAAACTAATTCTCGTTATTTTAAACTGGCCGATGTAAAATCTGCGAGAATTAGCTTTAACGTTTGTTCTTGCTCGTTCATTCGTGCAAATCCCTTCGTGGTAATTATCTCGATGACGCGCTAATTGTGACACATAAAACGATTAAGCGTTGTCGAGTAATTAAGAAACGTCTCGGACAAGTCGCTGAGATCGTTCATGTGACGTTGACCAACTAGATTAATTAGATCTAATTGCGACAAGGACGAGAAATGATGAATTTCGTGTACTCTACCTCGATTCTTCGAACTCTCAACATTTTATCTCTCTTTCTCTCTCTCTCTCTCTCTCTCTCTCTCTCTTTCATTTTTATATCTCCTTTGCTCTATCTTTTTTTTTTTCTTTTTCTTTTTTTTTTTAATTTTTTTTAAGATCATAACGTATAGATATGTCTATATTACAACTTTCACCCCGACACTTGTACAAAATAAAATAATAAAAAAAAAAAAAAAAAGAAAAAAAAAAGAAAAACGAATACATAACGATTGATAAATTATAAATTGTCACTCGTAAACAAAGTCTTTCTGGCAATGGGGATGGGGAGGGGACGGGGGGGGGGGGGGCGAAAGGTATGCATTAAATATAAAAAAAAAAAACCCCGATATACACGCGCTACGCGCAGTTAGAATTTTTTTTCTCTCTTTTTTTTTTTTTTTTATTTCCTTTTTCCTTTTTTTTTTTTTTTTTTTTTTTTTGTTTTTTTTTTTTTTTTTTTTTTTTTTTTTTTTTTTTTACACAAAATAGAGAAACAGAGAAATTCGTCACACATTTTACAGTCACGCGACATCCGGCAACTGCGTCGATCTCGTAAATTTATCCTCACAATCTATCTGTCAACGCCAAACAACGAGAACCAACGGCTTCTCTCTACTTCTATTTTTTCTTTTTTTTTCTTTTCCTTCTCTCTCTCTCTCTCTCTCTCTTTTATTTATTTATTTTTTTTTTGTTTTTATTTAATACGTAGAATCAACGGACCGTCCAATCGCGAATAACAGCTGGTTCAAAAGACAAGACGAGCACTGTCTATCCGCCCTTCCTTTTCTTTTCCTTTCTTTTTTATTTTATTTTATTTTATTTCTTTTTTTCTTTTTTCTTTTTTTTTTTTTGTTTTATTTTCATTCTCGACGACCGAAGGGAAATGCTCATTGGCTCTTGCTTACAACGAAGTCGACTGTTTTTATCTTTAAAATCGGATATAACTCTCAATTAAATTCAATTAGTTCAATCTGCAGGAACTCGAATATTATTAAGCTGATAAGCATATCGATGAATGAATTTTTCATATCAAAGTTAAATATTGTTATTTTTTTTTTTTTTTTTTTTTTTTTTTGGTTGAATGGAGAAAGAAGAAGACAAAAAAAAAAAAAGAAAAAACCCGCGCACAAATGTATAAAACACGATCGAATTCTTTTTTTTTTTATGTACAGTTTATAATTCCCAGTTTAAGATGTTGTTATAGGACCATGTTACGTGCCCGTTGTATGGTTACGTTCTATATCGCCAAGGGATATATCAAACCATAAACTAGCTGCGCTTTAATGTTCTTTTTTACCACTGCCAATGTTCGATATTGTCAGCGGTAAGAACTTAAAACGTATATGCTCAAATCTACCGCATAACCATTCTCATCCGGGAAAAATATTTTCACGATTTTCGAATTGAAAGGACTAAGAGAAAAAGGAATTGGGATATGTTCTATCTATATTTAAAAAAGAAGAAAAATGAAAGTCCTATGTAATCCATCTCGTTTCTCTTTTGAAAAGAGAAGAGAAAGGATAAATCAACGAAGAGAAGAGAAAGAGAAAGAGAAGGAAGAAAGAAAGAAAGAAAGAAAGAAAGAAAGAAAGAAAGAAACAAAAAAGAGAAAAGAAAAAAAGAAGAAGAAGAAGAAGAAAAAAAAAGGATCCTGGCAAATATTAAAAGAGAAATTTACACGAAGGCTCGATCGTCGAATGTTCGTCGATGTTCGTCAAACAATTTAAATCCTACTCTAGCCCTTTCCAACCCCCTTTCTAACCGGCATCCCTTGGAATTCACTATAGTAATAGTTCCAAGTTTTTTTGTCGAATCGACCAATGACAGTGACAACGTATGTACTTACATACACACATACATACCTACGTACATACATAGATACATATACATTTATACACGTACACGTATAGATACACGTATGCATAAAGAAAAAAAGAAATAGATGTACATAGAGAAAGAGAGAGAGAGAGAGAGAGGGAGTTAGATAGAAAGAGAAAGAGAAGGCTGCACTAGAAACTAAAAGTAATCGTTACAGAATCGTGGAAAGAGGGAGACTATGAGAAATATACAAGAAGGGAAAGAGAAAACAGAGTGATGTAGAGAGAAAGAGAAAGAGAGAGAGAGAGAGAGAGAGAGAGAGAGAGAGAGAGAGAAAGGGAGAGTGGGGAGAAAATGGAGGAGTGGTCGATGGTTCGTCCGTTTGTCCGCAGGGATTTCGAGTGGTACACTGGGCCGTGGCCGCTCCTCGTCGCATAAAGGGTTGCCCACGGATGATGTAGTGCCGTGTTTATTGCGTCCTATTTGCTCCTCCGCCATCAGTGTTCCGCCGCAATAGCGCCTGCGAGCTAGTGTTTCTCTACCTATACAGAAAAACATATATACACGCGTTCTCTCATACATACACTCTCTCTCTCTCTCTCTACACCACCCGCTGTCTTTCTCTCTTCACAGGAACTAATTACAACGAAGCTCGGGCTTGTTGGCCGAGAGAGTGCAATGTTTTCGTTCTTGTGCCCGCCGTTGAACCGTCCGTTTTACTCCGCTACCGTCCCTCCCTCTCCTCCTCTTCCTCCTCCTCCTCCTCCTTCTCCTCCTCCTCTCTTTCATTCTCCTCCTCTTCTTCCTCTTCCTCATACTCCTAACTCCTACCTCCTCCTCTCTATAGCATTCTTTTGCGCTCGATGTTACACGTCTGACAACCACACTACCACCACCCACCGTCATAGCTGATTATCTGTATCTTCTCTCGCTATCCAGCTCTCCTACTCTTTTCTATTCTTCTTTTTTTTCCCCCTCTCTCTCTCTCTCTCTCTTTTTTTTCTTTTTTTTTCTCTCTCTCTTTTTTTTTTTTTTTTTTTTTCTTTATTCTTTTTTGTTTAGTCTCCGTTGGAATACTCCGACGATAGTGTACTCCCCATCTATTCTTCTCTATCAGACGTATCTTCCTTTTATTTCTCTATTTTCTCCCTCTCTCTCTCTCTCTCTCTCTCTCTCTCTCTCTCTCTCTGTCTATCTATCTATCTATCTGTCTGTCTGTCTGTCTGTCTGTCTGTCTGTCTGTCTGTCTGTCTGTCTCTCTAGCTCTCTAGTCCTTTAGGATTTGTTTCTCAACCTGAAATCTGCTGGCTGTCAGTGATAAAACAAAAATTGTCACGGACCACAACTCCATCTTCCCTCCTCTTCTACCATCTATTCCTTTTTTCTACTCAGGTTTCTTCTTTTTTTTTTTCTTTTTTTTCTTTTTTCGTTCTGTTCTTTTCTTTTCTTTTTTCTTTTCTTTTTTTATTTTTTTTTTTTTTTTTTGTTCAACATTTGTATTTTCTTGTCGTACGGGGAGAAAAGAGTTAGAGTTACAAAATGGCAAAACAACATTATTGTATCCCTACGAGCTATGTACCTACATAAGTATTGTAATGTATGTGTAGATTTAGATGGTTCGAATGGGGTTCATGTTATAGGGGGGGGGGGGGGGGGAAGAGAGTGGAGTGGGGTCATTTGTTTCACTTTTTTTTCTTAGTGATTGTAAGCAATCGACTTTTTGAAAAGTTCGAATGACAAGTTCAATGGACAAGTAACTGAGGGACAACTCGAGTAACTTTCAAAGGAAAATTTTCTAACAATAAATATCAACAATTGAGTTATTTAATGATCATAATTCATACATATATATATATATATATGTGTGTGTGTGTGTGTATATGTTTGTATGTATATGTATGTATATAGTGGTAACCAATGCATCGTTAACGAGTTCTCCCTTTTATCATTTTTTTTCTTTCTTTCTTTTTTTTTTTATCCTTCATGTTCTTATTATCTCTAATAGCGTAGATTGCACGTAATTGCCAGAGACGTTCTTCGTTAACCGTCCGAAACGAAGGAAATACGAAGAGATAGGAATAATTAGAAACAGTATTCGGTCACAGCTTGTTTTATGATATCTAAGTCGTTTATCGTTCGGTTGAAAACATTATTAAATTAGAGATGACTATAAAGGAAATTCCATACGTATATACATACACATATGTAGTAGCGAGAACAGTCTCGATGTAAACGAAAGATACGTTTTACGTTGTTCGAGAGTGAGAGAAAACAATTCGTGGAAATGTATTTATACGCTTTCTAGATGGAAACGCGGACTCACGGAAAAGTGTAAAATCATTTTACCCGTTTCTCTCTTTTTATCTCTCATCCGTAAACGTAAACTTACACACAAAAAAGAAAAGAAAAAAAAAAAAACGTATAACATAGGATCGCGGTGTATGATTCCTCCGAGACTCAGTGAAAATAAAATATAAACATTTCTTTTTTTCTTCTTTTTCCTTCTTTTTTTTTCCTTTTTAATTTTTCATTTTTTGCTCTTTTTTTCCCTCCTGTGTTTTATCTCTTTTTTTCTTTTCGTTTCTTTTTTGTTTTTGTTTTTGTTTTTTCTTCTTTTGTTTTTTTTTTTTTTTTTTTTTTTTTTTTTCTTTTCTTGTTTTTCTTCTTTTTATCTATGAAACATCGTAAATTATTTAAATTGGTGGATGGAAGTTAAAATGAAAGAGCAATGTAAAGTTTGTTCTTTCGTCACGTGGATTATAATATACGAGAGAGAACAATAAAGAGCAACTGATATGATGGATATTTCCTTTTACTTTTCCCTTTTATTTCTTGTGTTTTATTAATTTTTATTGAATATCACTTTATTGATATTCACTTTATAATTATAAACTATATAGTTAATAACATCGTCGCTAAAACAGAACCTGAATTATAATTTATAAAGAAATCACAAATACAAATATATTTTCAATTTTGTATCATTAATATTTATCAATGTAATCATGTACGTTAGAATTTTATGCATTTTATATATATTTTATATTTTAAATATCTAACATTTAATTAAATTAATTTAGATCATTTAACAATTTCATGTTGATCTTCAATAATTCTCAAGTACATAGAGAATTTAATTTTTTTTTTTTTTTGTTTAACAAGAATATCACTATTAATTAAATAGCGTATATTATTCCGTCGAAGTATAAAGAGTTATTAAATCAAATTTGATTTGAAATGGACAAAAGTGACAAAAATAATAGTTATATGAAAATTGCAAATATATAATTAAAAGACTTTTATATTAATAATTACGTTCGAACTATGAAAAATAATTGTCACTAATAAAATGGGACGAATTAAACGATTAGAAATGTTTCATCTTTTTTTATTTCATATTTTAATCATCTAATTTATTTTCTTTTTTTGTTTCTATTCTAATTTATTTTCTATCTGATATTTTAATCTTTTAATTTATATTCTACTTTATACTTTAATAATCTAATTTATTTTATTTTCCATTGTAATTTATTTTCTACTTTGTATTTTAATCATCTAAATTTTTATTATTTTAATCGTCCAATTAATTTATCATTCAATTTGTATTCATTTCACCTTTATATCAAAAATATAATAAACATTTTCCATTTGTAAGCCAAGCGACGTACTTTATTGTAGGAATTGGGCTTTCATCAAAGAGATACTCGAGAATCATTAATTGTTCTCGGAACAATACTAATTGTAGTTAATAATAAAAATTAAAAAAAATAAAAGAATAAAAAGACGAAAGAGAGAGAATCGTTGATAAATAGGACGAAAACTA
>NC_062190.1:1330000-1357500 GCF_912470025.1 Vespa velutina
AACATAGATATACAAGATTCGTTTAACGAATAAGGTTAAAGTTTTCCTTTCGGGGCGGTTCGAAATTATCCCGTCCATCCCCTTTCGAAATATCGGTGGTCCGAAAGCCTTTGGGATCGACATCGACCTCTGCCCCCAAGGAAAGCCGCGAAAGTCCCTCAAATTCGACATGAAAGCAATCGAATACGCGCGGCTCTATCCCGATCTCTCTCTCTCTCTCTCTCTCTCTCTCTCTCTTTCTCTCAACCATTTCGAGCTACTCCTTTTATTTTTTGTGAATTAATTGTAGAGAGTTGTCAGGGGATAACTGCTAGTCTCGTAATGAAAATCTAAATGCACGGATAAAACGCAATATCTTATATAACATTATTTCACTTTTAAATTGAATCAACAACTTCGACTAATTGAAACAAAATTCGATAAACATAATTATATTATCGTATAATGATAATAATAAAATCGGATTTATAGAATCCATTACTACTTTTTTTTTTCTTTCTTCTTTTTCTTTCCTTTTGTTTTAAACTTGAAAATTGATACGGAAATTTTATTATTATTCCGTCGTTAGATATAATATTAATTATATAAAGTGTTCAAATATTGATGATAAGTTCATTAGGATGAACATTTTTATCGATATCGATCATTACGTTAACAATAAGATAAAAACTTTTTATCTAAATTTTGTTAAGGATTTTCTCAAAATTAAAATCAGAATATAAATTTGCCCGCCCTTCGGCCACAACCCCACTTTCTCTCTCTCTCTCTCTCTCTCTCTCTCTCTCTCTCTCGAAATGGATCACGTTACAGGGCGTGGATAGAAAATATCCCCGACGATGCAGAATCGAAACCCTCGGTATAACGGATAATTCCCCGGTGTTGCAAGGTCATTAACTTCTTATTTTCACGCTCGACAGGACCCTTCCGTTGTATTCCGCGAAATAAAGAAAGGAAACGAAAGAAAGAAAGAAAAAAAGAGAGAGAGAGAGAGAGAGAGAAAGAGAGAAGAAGAAAGGGGGATGAAACACCCTATCTCGCTCGTAGCTCATCGATCAACGACGTACACTCGACGAAAAGAAAACGCTCGATCTCCCTACTTGTGCACAGATTTCCTTCGTAATCGAGTTTGTCCGTCGATTATCGAGAATCTCGTCGTCCTTTATTCTCTCCCCTTCCCACCCCTTCCCACCCCTTGACAACGAACAATAGCTTCGTTCTTCTTTCTTCATTATATTTCTCCATAACTTTCTCGATCCTTAATTCGAACCCAATGATCCTAATCCCTATTTGTGTTATCTTAAATACAAAGTAAAAAGTACAAGGAAATCAAATTCATTTCAATTCCCGAGACACACATACACACACATACACACATTTGTCACGTACGCACACGTCCATTGATTTTATTGATATTAACCGGTATACTAGGGCGAACGAACGAACGGACGGATGGACGAGCGAACGGAGGCTAAAAGAAAAGAACAAAAAAAAGGAAAAAAAAGGAAAAAAAATTCATATATCTCTTTGGCACGCGGGCAAAACGCACGAAAAGAGTAGAGATCGAGAGAGAGAGAGAGAGAGAGAGAGAGAGAGAGAGAGAAAGAGAGAGAAGAAAGAAAAAGAAAAACAGAGGCAAAATCCCCCGCGGGCTTTCGAGCAAACGCGTCGGCGTGAAACTTTATGAAACGCACGTGCCGCAATAGGGAAGAAGAGGAAGAAGAGAGAGAGAGAGAGAGAGAGAGAGAGAGAGAACACATGCGAGAGCGAGGCCAATCGATCCGTCATGGCGTCAGTCCGCCAAACCATAAAACGCGAAGGGTAATGATATTCATATATCGTTGCAGTCACAATACTCATGAGAAAGAAAGAGAAAGATAGAGATAGAGATAGTAACGTCGATGAATGCCAATAGAGGATATTTCTCGAGGGTTGAGTCATCGCACGTAGTTGTGCGTTCCCAAGGGAACGTAGATTTGAAAGAAGAAGTGGTCCAGACGAGCATCATCGTCGAGTTGCCATCGCTTTTTCGACATTGCTCTTGTGCGATAGAGAGATGTGCGCCTAGGGACTTGTGTATCTTTCTTATTCGCTCTTTCTCTATCCTCTTTTCTCTTTCTCTGTCTTTGCCCTTTAATCCTTGTCCTATGACCGCTCTGATCGAAGCTTAATGAAATATAACGTCATGCGACCATTGACAGAAATTAAATTGACTAGAGATAATATACGTACGTCGACTTTCAAAATGATCTTAAAACATGTTTCGATATTTTTATTTAATATATATACACATACACACACACACACACACACACACACACGCACACATGTATATAGATATATAGGATGTTAAAAAAAATAAATATTAAATACTTATACAATGCGTAGAATATACTATACTGAGTAAAAAAAAAAGTCTTACTAAACATAAATTGAAAGATCAATTTTTTTTTTTAATATAAACATTTTTCTATGTTATTAATGTGAGCCGTTTATTTTGAAAGTGGCCTAACTCCATTTATCTTCAAATCGAGATATTTAAGGGTTTGCGTTTCGATGAATTTAAAAATATACGTATAGGATACTAATGAGTCATACTACTTAAGTATATCTAAGGGTGTTAAATTTATAGTTCTTATTAAAATAGTGGCAATTATTAAGTGAATAATATGCGTTTTCTTATCAAGAATGGAGTTAGGCCACTTTCAAAATTAACAATCAGATTCATTATAAATTTTGAAGGTGCCCAAGTCCATTCAACATAATTTAAGATGCTTCAAATGGAAAAAAAAACAATACTCAATTTATTTTACATATCTTTAAAACACTTCGAAAACATTATTTATATTATAATTGACTTATTCTCGGCTTTTTGATTTTCGAAAACTATTCTACGTGTCCCTCTTTCTATTTCCATACACGCTTGGCAGTTTTCTTTCACAAAGTTGCGAACCCTCTTGAAAATTCTAAATCTTTGTCGGATGATTTCACAAACATTGCAGATTTAATTTCGTAGTTCTTTCAATGTTATTTATCGGTGAAGAAAATACACTTTGTTTTTTTAAATATCCTTATATAAAAAAAAAAAAAAAAAAAAAAAACAAAACAAAAAAAAAAAAAAAAATCCAGAGCGATCGAAATTAAAAATTTCATCGGGATAAACCATACAACTGGTTCAAATCAAAGATTTTAAAACGACGCATAATGGGGAACTCTTTGATTAAGAATCTTTTTCATCTAAAGACGTCGAATTACTAACAATTAATTAATTTTCGATTTAATTTTGAAAATTGATCGAGGATATTCAGAAAGCGATCTATAAACACTAAAGGAAATATCACACGCGATGATAAAAACTAATAAATCGATTGTAATGCTAACATAAAAAAATGTTTATATCTTAGAAACGGTTGACCTTTTGACCTATGACTTTTTCACTCAGTATAATGTGTTCTTATGTATCATATAAATATTAAATATTTTTCTTTGAACACCCTATATATATACATATATATATATATATATATATATATATATATATATATATATATATATATATAATAAATATGTAGATATAGGTATATAAGATGTAAAAGAAAGAATTATAAAGATAGTTTCGAGAAATTGAAATACGAATAACTGATAAATTTAAGATAACATTCATTAGAGATATTATCGTGGAAATGTCAGTACGTTAAATCAATTTTGTAACATATTCATACTAAATATAAAATATATTTTTAAATAATTAAATTTATTTCGATCGAAGTAACATTTTAAAATGCCATATGTAAAATCGTGATAAGCGATAAGAAGAAGAGATATTTCGTTTTGTTTTATAAATATTAAAGGATTAAAGAATAAAAATGGAAAAATGAAAGATAGATGGATACCAAAAGAAAAGTATAATTTTAACGTAGAGCAAGGATGCTCGTAAAAATATGAGAAAACTGTCGTAAAACGTAATCGCCGATTAGTCCTGAAACTTCGAACGACGGTTCCTAAGACGGACGTGTATCTACCCTGCGCGATTCTTCCGCAACCCAACCTATCACCTTTACGAACACACTTAACCTTAGTAAAAAAGGTGAACAAGAACGAGGAAAAATGCTTTTTCTCACTCGCATGCGTCCGCTTAGCACACGCCTTGAACGATAAAGACGAGATCGTAAAACTAACGACACGAAAAGCTTACTCCCACCTATGTATATAGTATATATATATATATCCTATTATATATACATACATATATATATATATATATATATATATATATATAAAGTATATATGTATGTATGGCCTAATATGATAGTAAATGGAATTCATATGTAGGCTCAGCAAGAAATTGCCAATGATCATAAAGCTCCCATCCTGAACTATATTTGTTACTTGGATAAGCATGCAAAGAAACGTGAGTAAAATAATATGCCAAGGTTCTTTTTTTTCTTTTTTTTTTTTTTTTTTTCCTTCTTTTTTTTCTTCTTCTTCTTCTTCCCCTTCTTTCCCTATTCCCTCCCTCGCCCCACTCCTTTCGAGATAATAAGCAACGCTATAAGAAAATAAAAGATGGATTGAGTAACGAATTATGTCTCTTTTTATACTTTCTCTTTCTCTTGTTATATTTCGATTACAATGGAAATAGTTCAAAGTTCGTGATAATAAATTGAAAAGGAAAGAAAGAAAGAAAGAAAAAAGAACAGAGAAAAAAAAAGAAAAGAAGAAATGAGACTCGAAAAATGAGAAGACGTAAACATATTATAAAGGACTAAAAGATTAATGAGTGCTTGAAAAAAAGTGTTGGAAAATTCAAACGTGAGAAAGAGAGACAGAAACAGAGAGACAGAGAGAGAGAGAGAGAGAGAGAGAGAGAGAGAGAGAGAGAGAATGAGTAAAACATTAAAATCAACTTTTGCGAACGTTTTAACGTAATTATGCTCACGTAAGCAAAGAATGGGTACCCTCGAAATTGGAAATAATGATAATAATAATAATAATAATAATAATAATAATAATAATAATGATAACCACATAGTCGAGACTGTGGAAGGCTATTCGACGAGAACCACGCAAGAGTGCAAAAGAAAGAAAGAGAGTAAAGCATAAAAGAGAAAGAACGAGGGAGACTCGATGATCCGAATTAAAACACAGAAAGAGAAATAGAAAGGGAAAGAGAGATGGCAGGGAGAAGGAAAGGGGTAGGTTGTGGTATGGGGGTAGGTGGGGAGAAGAAACGCGTACGCAAAGGTGGCTACATAAATTTTACGAATGCAATTACTGGTTCCACTGTATGCGCGCTCGTGTTTGCGCGCATGGCAGACATCGTTGACGTAGTCGTCGTCGTCGTCGTCGTCGTCGTCGTCGTCGTCGTCGTCGTCGTCGTCGTCGTCGTCATAGTCGGCGTCTCTGCTGTTGCGGTTCGCGGTTATTTTGGGTTAGTCGTAAAAGAAGAGGAAACGGTGGACGCAACTACCACGGGGCTTCTGCGGCTTCTGGCAACGGCGATTTTTTTTTTTTATTTTCTTATCTTTCTTTTTTTTTTTTTTTCATTTTTTATTTTACTTAGCCGACGATGACGCTCTGGCGGCACGATCAAAGAATACTCGAGTCATTATAAATTTATTTCAATATTAATTATACACTCTCTTTCTCTCACTCTCACTCTCTCTGTACGGCTTGTTTTCAATTTTTAAACTTTGATCAACGATCAATCACGTCTTTTCGTTTCCGTTTACTTAAATTTCTTTCAATTTGTTTATATCAATAATGACGTGGTTAATGGTAATAACTGTAATATAAATAAACTATTTATATCTTTTGCGGAAGCACTTGATCTTTGCAGTAACCCTATTTTTTAGAATATGTTTTCGATATATCATATATTCAAGACGTCAAATATTTTTGTTTTTCTTTCTTTTTTTTTTTTTTTTATAACAGCGTGGATAAAAATTATTATTAAACTTCAATGTTCGTATAATTACTTTTCCTGCTTTTTTTCTCTCTTTTTCTTTTTTTAAATCTTTCGTATTATTATTATATTAGATATATTATCATTTTACTTCTCGTTATTATCATGAATTGAAATATTATACAAAAAAAAAAAAAAGAAAAAAAAAATAATTAAAACAAAACTTTCATTTGTGTTAATAATAATAACACGTACGACGTAAAGAGAATTTTTCAAATTATTACAAATCTTTAAAACGTACGGACCCTTTTCATTTATTTTTATTATTTCATTTTTGATTTATTTATTTATTTATTTTTTTTTTTTCTTTTTTGTGAAACAGAATGTCAAATTTCGTATGTAGCATGTATTATTTTTTGGTATAGATCAAATAATAATGCTTTGCTCTTGTACAACACAATTTCGTAAAATGCGTTCTCGATATAACACGATAAGGATTTTTATTTTACAAAAGAATTATCTGTAATAATAATAATGATCAATATTTATTGGCACGTATACATGCATACATACATACATACATACATATATATATATATATATACATATGTATATAAGTATTCACCAGAAAATTTATTAATCTAAATTAATACTTTTGCATGTCTTAATAATGTTTATAATAAATAAAGAAAAATAATGAATAACAATAATAATAAATATATTAAGTAAATATTTAAGGCAAAAGGAATAAAAACCTAATGAAACGATCGATTTGAAGTATCCAGTATCGCTAAAGTAAACTAGAATAGAATGAGATCGAAACGGAAGAGGGTTGGCTAAACCGGAAGACGCTTAAAGAAAAGTAGAGAAAGGGGGAAGCTTAAGGGACTCGAATGGCCATTGACGCCCAAGTTCCACCCACTTAGCCATTTGTATGTTTGTATATATGTGTGTGTGTGTGTGTGTGTGTGTGTGTATCTGTGTGTGAAACACGTAACGCGCCGTTAATCCCATCCCGTCCATCCCATCCTTCCTTTCCTCTCTTTCCCTCTTTCGTTTTCTTATAGACTGTACTTAGACTTAGATCTACTAATGTTCGACAAAATGGCCTAATAAAAGCATCATAGAGGACAAAATTCAAAATCCATGGAAGGATCTTTTTACTTTGAATTTTCCAGATTTTCTAAGGTAAGAACGAGCAATAATAGATGTCTCATGCGATTTAAGTAACAATTTAGAAAACGTTTTCCATTTGAACGACATAAGTCGAGAGATTTATGAAGAGAAAATGGAGAAATAGGAAAATGTGTTCTAGCAAAGCGTATTAAATTTTTCCTTACTACGACAATCGAAAACCGATCGGGGTCCCTTTGTCCATTCTTTTTCTTTTTCTGTCAGAGAGGAAAAAGACGTAACGAGATATATTGAGAACGAGAGGACCAAAAATGCGCGAGTAATCCTCTTCGAAGGGGAGTACAGGTAGTTTGGTTCAGTCTTCGGTTGCGTTCGTCTTCTGCAGATGAACGAGATAACCATTTCTCTCGTCTCCTCTATCTTTTTCAATTTCCTTTCGTTCTTAGGCATTAGTGCAGGTAATTCGATGAAATCTATACTACGGTTTGTGCTTTTTATCTCTTTTTCCTTTTTTTTCTTTTTTTTTTTTCTTCTTCTCTTTTTTTCACTTTTCTTTTTGTTAACTTAAACAGAAATTTAGCAAAAGAGGGAGATGTCCTTTTTTTTTTCCTTTTTCTTTTTTTTTTTTAATATGAGCGATGGTCTCGTTGATCTGAACTTACGATTGGCGAAAAAAAGTTTCAATGATTTCAAACGTGATATCTTTTCGTGATCAATGAAATCCAATTCAGTTCACTTACGTTTTCTTTACTGTTCATTCAAAAAAGAAAAAAAAAATAAAAAAAGAAAGAAAGAAAAATATTTTCTTCTTGTACAATATTAAAAATCCCGACAGATATGTACGACTATTTTCTTTCGAGATTCGTTCCACGTAAGTATTTTTTTTTGTTTTTTTATCTTTTTCTTTTATTATTATTTACTTAGAATCTTAAAAACTAAACGTACAGTGTATTTTTGCCTGATAATAGTTTTCAATTTATTTACATGAAAAAAAAGAAAAAAAAAATTGTGAATACTAATTTACATTTGAAGATAATGAATTTATCTGTCGATTGATTCAAGATCATTTGATTTACCTTAAACGTAAACTATTACTTTCTATTTGTTTCTGACTCTCGAGTTCTGATAATTTATATAGGTCAACAACAAATATTATAATCTTTACGTGAGATTAAACTCGTTCAAGCGAAAGTATTTTCTCTTTCGTGAGAATCAGAAAGTTGTTGTAGATTTCATTCTTCGAATTTCTATATATATATATATATATATATATATATATAGGTCATGCACCATTCTATATGAAACCTAAAATAAATTCTATTTAAAGAGAACAATTTCTTTTTATCGTATTAACCCAAAAAATTATATAAAATGGCATGTTATTCGTATTTCCTTTCAACACGATATTACGTGAAATTTTTCATAAATAATCCTATAGACCACATTGATATCTATTAAATCAACAATAGAACTTCGAGGAAAATAAATATTAATTTATAATTAATTTATAATTATATACCTTGGACTCATTGAGTTTTAAATTTATTCAAATTATTCGTATAATTGTTTATCGAAAAATCGAACATTGAACCAATCGTAAAATATAAATAAATTTGTATTTGCACAAATTCTAATATTCCTATATATATATATATAATGATAAAAAGAATAGATTATTTATATCTTAAATTTATTGATTAAACGGAATAATATGTTTTATTAAGAAATAATTCATTGCAGCTTAATCAATCTTAAATGTTATATATAAAACTATGTAATATCATATCACGTTATTACGTTTATTTCTTTTTTTTTTTTTTTTTTTTTTTTTTATCATATACATTTCATTGTTTTACGATTCTCGATAATACAATCATAATATAATATAAACAAAGAAAGAGATATGATTCAAAATGTATAATATGCTAAACGACGTAAGTTCTATATATTTAGATAATGAAGCTTTCGAACATTGGCCCTCTTTCGTTGCATTGCTATTAATAAGTTTCAACGAACTACTGCCTACGAGAAGGTTAATAACTCGTTCATACTGTTTTAATAGTACAGACTAACGTCATAATGTTACGGGTTTATTTGAAACGTGCAATTTACGTTTTTCTTCAAATATATGAGTATATTGAAAGAACGAAGGATTCTGGAAAAGATAACGTCGCTAATTGCGAATTATGTCGAACGATGAACTCAAAGATAAAATATCTATCTTCCCTTCTTTCTCTCTCTCACTCTCTCTATCTCTTTCTGTCTCTCTCTTTCTCTCTCTCTCTCTCTCTCTCTCTCTTTCTCTTTCTGTCTCTCACTTTCTTCATTTTCGCACAAAGGAAAGTTAAGAAAATGAAATCGTGAAACTTAACAGCTGCCGTTTCTCGTCTCATTTAATGCGAAACACACGATTAATCCATCACCGTCAGACAACTGTGATATCAATTCATGACGATTTATGCAATTGGAAAATAAATATAATATTATCGAAAGAAAAAAAAAAAAAAAGGAAAGAAAAGAAAAGAAAAACAAAGGATTCGCTTTATCATTTTCTTGATAAATAAGAGCTCCATTAATTATCGTAAACATTATAAACATTTGTATTTTTATTACGCGATTAATTACGTCACTATTAATGGTTATTATAAATATATATGTATGTGTGTGTGTGTGTGTTATATGGATCATTATTTCTTTTGGTATTATCATTCAATTTCGTACGCGCAATATATCTTCGAAACTTTTCGATATTCATAAAAGATATTTTAAAGTATGAAAGAAAAATTTTCGATTTTTCGTAGGCATGAAAATAAGGAGAAGGAAGATTAATAGGCCTTGGTAAAGAATACCAAGAGATAGACGAAAAGAAATCGAAGATACCGATCGAAGAAATGAACGATTTTAAAATCAATTTTGTTTAGACGATCAGACGGGCTGACACATTCCGGTTCGGAAGGGATAAAACTCTTCGATAGCGTACGTCGTCGTTATAGATTCGATGGATACGGAAGTAGGAAGACCTATAGAGAAAATGACTTCGAAGTTTTCATGAATAATGGAAAGTGTTTTCTAACAGAAAAATTCGTAACACCACCTGCCTATGCTCTTTTCTATTTCATATATTCCTTAGGTATATTTTGGTTATAATCAAATCTTTTCTGTTCGATTAAAGATAAAAGAAAAACAAACTTTGACAAATGAAAATAACGAAATTGATCGATTAATCGTCGAAAAACAATAAAATAATTTGACTTTTACAATTACACGATGTTTCATTATTTATATCTAATTATCAAATTCTTGATCAATCAAGAAGAAAAGAAAAGAAAAGAAAAGAAAAAAATACTTTACCATTCGTTCATTAGTATCATAAATACGTTCATTCAAAATAATCTCGAGTCAATATAATAATTCGATGCTATTTCATTCAATAACTTAAGCCATAGTCCGTCATTCCCAATTCCGAGAATAGAATCGTTAATTTCCTTCGAGGTACGATCGATTAAATGCCAATTACGAGAATTTAATCCTGCTTTCAACGATGCCCTATTCGGCACAAGTAACAAGTGTATTCGATGTAACTATTTCATCGTTGAAACAAATACGAGATAAGCCACCAAATTGTATCTCGGTTTATTTTCTTTCTGCAATGAGATATTAAAAAATCTAAAATTTGCAAGTACAAAAATAGATAGAATTACTTATACGTAGAATACATAACGAATCCTATCGTCGACTTTTATCATTCACTATATCTATTGGCTATCTTTTCCGAGAGAACGCCGGCCCCCCCCCCCCCCGTTTCTCTTTTCAAATTTTCGTCGAATGGGGACGAATAAAAAAAAAAAAAAAAAAAAAAGAAAAGAAAAGGAAACTAAAAATACGTATACGTGTACGTAACAAATAGGAGTAAGTGTATGTATATAAAGCGAATTTGCCTGGGGTCTCGTTCGTTCGCATTTTTGCATTGAAAACGAGAGACAGAAAGAAAGAGAGAGAGAGAGAAAAACAGAGAGAGAGAGAGAGAGAAAAAGAATAAAAAAAATTGTGTCGTTGGATAGGGCGAGCGTGCGAACGATTCACAGCGGTATAAATAATAATGACCGGAGGGTAGTAGCAGCACGCTCTCGCACTCAACGAATGGTCCACGGCGGGTGGCTGTGTGCCGGCGAGAAGAAGATGCCGCAGGCTAAGAAGCCGACATTGGTCCAGCTCGAAAATCTACCTCGACTCTATCTATGTATTCTATATATACATATATATATGCGTGTGTATGTGTGTGTGTGTGTGTGTGTACTTCTTGCTCGAGTACCGATGCTGTTCCCGCTGGACGGCTCGAGGGAGTAAAATCTAGCGGCACAACGGTACCTCAGTGAAAGGAACCGCGGGAAGTATTTCGTTCCGCCGACAGCGAGGAATTTCGGGCTCTTTGTGATTGGCAATAGACCGAGGAAATTGGTTTGAAATTCGCGGGGCTATGGAATGTATTGGCAATCAGATTTCCTACCACCCTCTCCTCACTCCTCTCTCTCTCTCTCTCTCTCTCTCTATCTATCTATCTCTCTGTATTTCTTTCTTTTTTTCTTTCTCTATTTCTTTTTATGTTTCTCTTTCTTCTTGCCTTCTCTCAATCTTTGTCTACTTTTTCTTTCTCTTTATATTTCTCTTTCTTACCCTCTTTCTTATTCTTTATCTCTTTCTCATTCTCTTTCTCTCTTTTTCTTTCTCTCTCTCTCTCTCTCTCTCTCTCTCTCTCTCTCTCTCTCTCCCTTTCGCTTAATCTTAACCTCTTTCTCCTTCTTACACGTTCAAATCTCCTTCTTAGCCATGGCAACTCTCGAGGGCGCGAGAGGCTTTGCCAAGAACGAAAGATATTTTCAGAATTTGACGACGCCGGCGCCAACTTCTCTCTCTCTCTCTCTCTCTCTCTCTCTCTCTCTCTCTCTCTCTCTCTCTTTTTCCCACCGTCAACGAAAATTCCATCAACTGCATTTCTATTCGACTATTTTTCAACGCGGTAGACCCACTTTATCATTCAACTGAAAATCTTAATGTATCCTTTTGAGATCATAAAGATATTAACGATTTAACGGTGTCATAGATCACGCTTGATTTATCTAAGTAGTAAACTTTAAACGTGTATGAATCATTTCAACTTTGTATACCTTTTCTATAACACATTCGCGTATCATTAAACAACGAATGTATTTATAATCATAAGAATATATGATTATAAAAAAGATATATTTCAATAGAACGATTAATAGAAGAATGATTAGCAAATAATGAAAATATAAATTCGTAATTAATACAAATTTCTTATAAATATACACAATGCAAATATAATTCTTTCAACATTATACTTTATATTTCTTTGTCGTACAATGTAGTAACTCACGCAATAACTTAGTAATGATCAATTCACAATGCTCTCGCTCTTTTTTCGATTTACGTTTTACATTTTCTTCTATAGCGTTGAAAGAGAATGCCTTTCTTCTTTCGAACTTTATCAAATATAATAAAAACTTTATTTTCTTCAAGTATTTTGTTAGTAATAAAGACTATGTATAAGCGCTTAAATAACCTTGCATTTGAAAGTATGTATATACATAAGTAGATCATCTAACGACGCTTACGCTTTTAAATATTAAAGAAAAGTATGTATATATTTCTCTCTCTCTCTCTCTCTCTCTCTCTCTCTCTCTCTCTCTGCCTCAGTCACATTTAGTTACATATTGCACATTTAATCTTGGATCTTCTAACATTCATAATTTTTTTCAATGTATACTACAAAGAAAAATAGAATGTCAAAGAAAAATCAAGCATGAAAGAATAAATATAGCAAAGAGAAATTCAATTCTTCGATAATATGAATTTGATATTTACAATCTTTAATTGATAATCTATCTTAATAAAAATAGATAAAGTTATATTTGTTCTATTTAAAAAAAAAAAAAAAAAAAAAAAAAAAAAAACACATAGACTTATCAGCAAAACTTTTTCGGTATATACTTTATTTTTCGATAATGAATGAATCCTTTAATGATAACGAATGAATCTTTAAAGATAACAAAAAATCTTTTTACACTTTCTTTTTTAACGAATTGGTGATAACAATTAATAATAATAATAATAATAATGATGATGATAATAAATTGTACTAAGAGAGTATTATCATCTGGAAATAAAATGATTCAAAACAATCGATTTGATATCACGTTAGAATCATATCATCATCATCATCATCATCATCATCATCATCATTATTCATATATCATCATTATCATGCAGAGATATATGTGGAGAAGTATCTAGAGAAATTTAATTAACAAATCTCTCAATAGAAATTATAACACAATTACAAATAAATATAATAAAATCCACCTCGATCATTATATCAACTACTAAAGTTATTCCAATGTACTATTGGCTTACGGATATTACATATCTGCCTATCCCAATACGATCAATTGCAGAAAGCTGTTATAGTAAATACGTCCGGAATAATACAGAAATATCTAACACTATCTAACGACTGAATATATTTGATTAAGGTACCTACAAACAACAAATTTCATCCTAGAAATGAGAGAAAACGATTATGACAATTTACATAATAACAATAATAATAATAATAATAATAATAATAATAACAATGACGATAACGATGACGATGACGATGATAATAATAATTAAAATAATTATTAGAATTGGTAGGGTCTCATTTGATCGACTTAATCTCCGATAGAAAATTTTTAAATAAAAAACAAAAGAAAAAAAAAAAAAAAAAGAAAAATAATTATAAAACTATAAAGATAAAAGCGACTAACAATAAAGCGACTAGTGATAGCAGCGATAAGAGTTAGAAAATAATAATAATAATTTATTTCTTAAATGATATATAACATTGATATTTTTATATATGTTAATAAAGTGAAAGGCTTTTTAGAAAATGAACAGTTCTAAGGATTTATCAACAAGTACCTATATAAGGGTAATTACTTACCAGTAGTAAAAAAAAAAAAAAAGAAAACTTTTATATTACAAGGATTCAATTGAGCATTGAAAGGGATTGTTCGTAGAACACACATTAAACTTTGGATCTCGAAATATATATACGAAAAAAAAAAAAAAAAGAAAAATGAAACATAAAAAATAAAAACAAAGAAGTGACAAGAACTCTTATCCAATTGTTAACATAATTAATTCACTGTTTCTGTGTATTATATTAATTTATAAAAATAAGATAAATTAAAATTTGTATTCTCTTATGGAGAATATTTCATTCGATATTTTTCATACTTTTTAATGGAAATAGTATAACATATATATTTCTTTATCTGTTTAAATCATAATAGTAATTAAAATTTATTTAAAATATTTGTATGTGTCTGTGTGTATTCTCATGGTGTGCAAATTTCGTGTACTCAGTGTCACAGGAAGGATATATTTATTATAATGTAATATATAAAAATAAAAAGTAATTATTAAAGATTTTTTATTCAATAATAAATATTTAATTTTTATTTAAAAAAAAAAATTATTAAAAGAAAAATTTATCGATTTTTTATAAAAAAAAAAAAATATGTTTTTATCTTATTTTTAATAAAAAAAATTACTAAAAGGAAAAATTTATTGATTTTTTGATATTTTATGAAATTTTTAATATATATATATATATATATATATATATAAATAAATATTTAAAATAAATATAATGATATAATAAAATATAAGTATTTAAACAAAGTAATTATCCCAGGATGAATCGTATAAAAATATAGATATAAGGCATTCTTTTTTATTCCTCTATCTATCTATCTTATTGAAATGTAACAATAGCGCGAAACATGTAAATGGGAGCATCAATATATACATACATACATACATACATACATACATACATACATATATATATATATATATATTGCTTTTGGTAAAATGTTTTCAATAGAATATACTGACAACAAAAATGAATTGTTTGAAGATTGAAACTTTATATAATAAAGTTTACCATTTTATTTAAAAACAATAATAATATATCCAACTGTGTTTCAATTAAAATATTTTAACCGACCTAAAAACGTTTACAATTTTAATCTACTTTACGTACTTAATTCGTAACGTAAAATGTACACACACACACACACACACACACACACACACACACACATATATACGTTATTTTCAAAAGTGAAAGAATTGTTTCTTTTGGCCCGAATGAAATTAAATTGATTTAAATCGTACGTGGAATTTGGTGACGTGAGGGAATGAACGTTCACGCGTTTGTATCATCCGTAAAAGTTTTACGAGCAATCGTGTCTCGAAACGCGAACTTAACGTCGTCGTAAATGATACGAAAGAGATATGACTGTATTGGCGATAAATTGTGCGCGCGCGTGTCAGCCGCGTGACAAACAGATCGTACGATAGACGACATAATGAACAACATAAAATTATAATACCTGCATGATCATTGATCACTCTGGCGATCTTCCCTAACTGGTTCCTAACGTTGACGTTGAGTACGCGATATCTTTTTCAAATGAGACGATAAAATCAACAAAATGGATCGTTCTATTAAATAATTTTTCTCGTTCTCGTTGGAAAACGAGCAAAAAATAAAAGAAGGAAAATGAAAAATAAAAAGAAATAAAAATGGTAACGACAGTCTAAAATTTCTTTTACGTCATTTCCTTAGACATTTTAATGAATTATTTGTTTATCGTTCAAATTTAATCGTCGAATTTCGTTTTATTCTCTCTCATCGTTGCTTTAATGACAATAATTACGACGACGACGATGATAATAATAATAATAATAATAATAATAATAATAATAATTATAATATTACTACTATTATTATAAATATTATTATAATTATATTTATTTATTTATATTATATTTATTTATAATTATAATTATTTATTATAATTATATTTATTATAATAAATATAATAATATTATTTTTATTATTATTAATATTATTAATATTATTATTATTATTATTATTATTATTATTATTATTATTATTATTATATTTTTTTTGGCACAGATTTATACATCAACGCTTATTTTACTTTTGCTTGAATTTAAAATACCAAACAGTATGTAGTTACAATATTTCAATTGCCTCGTTAAAAAGTTTGTTCTGTTTGTATGTTTTCTTTGAAACTCCAATCAAATTTCTCTCTTCTTTTACATATTTATACATGCACTTTGAATATATTTGGATTTTCCTAACGAACGTGATTTTACGATATTTTAATTCGATTCGTATACTCGTTAAAATGCTCTTTTTTTTTTTTTTTGTTTTTAAATAACTTTATATTTTTACTATTCTTTCTCTCGTTTTTTTTTTTCTTTCTTTTTTTTTTTCCTTCAAAAGAATTTATAGGAAGAAAACACGAGACATTTGGAAGATCGCAGTTTTATTTCTAATTAATATTATTGACATGTTTTGTTACGAAATGTTTATCTCGTGGTATCGAGAATATCGTCATTGAAACAACTTCTATATATATATTGGATGAGAATAAGAAACTATTAGATTATTGTTGATCTTTTAAGAGTTCCGTTCTTCCGTTACGCGAAGAATCCATTGGATGATAATCAGTTCTTAACGTTTGCGAATTTATGACTAGTCGAGCTATTGTTGATCGTTTGTGCAAGACGTAGAAGAAGAAAGAGAGGAAGAGAGAAAGAGAGAGAAAGAGTGAAAGAGAAAGAAAGAGAGAGAGAGAGACCATTGGCATTTTATAGTTGCATACCGATAAGAACCACATCTCACGACCTTTCCGCGAAGGAAAAGGGGAGAGGAGTATAATGGACGGTCAGGAGTGGACCCGAGAATAAAGATGAAGGCGCCCCGATAGAGAAATTTATTGCCACGATTGTATTTCACGAGAAACATGACGGGTTCGTAAGTCCTTACGCCCCTTCTACGCGGTTTAAAAGAATATCGCATGTTTCTCGTGCGTTCTTACTCTTTTAACGTCTCGATACTAGTAATGGCTGTTCCTCAGATCTATACTAGAGATAACGATGAGATGCCGTTACCGACATGAACGTATTTATTTCTTTTTCATCTCTTCCTTGTATTTTTCATTTCTTTTTTTTTTTTTTTTACGTTTCATTTTTTTCCTTATTTCTTTCTTTTTCTTTTTTTCCTTTTTTTTTTCTTCTTTTCTTTTACTTAAAAGCTTTGTCCTTACGATGACACTATCTCTCGTCGTTTCTTTTTACGGTAAGAGGAAAACTTAAAAAGAAAGGAAAAAAAGATTAAGATATATTGTATATATATATATATATATATATATATATATATATATATATATATATATATATTTCTATCCACAAGACTAATAATCGTTTTTGCAACAAGAATATTGCAAGTTTCTTTCATCGAAGAATTTACGAGGTTGCATGCCAAGCTTTTCTCTTACTCCCCCTCAACGATCGTTAAATTTAATTGTCTCTCTCTCTCTCTCTCTCTCTCTCTCTCTCTCTCTCTCTCTCTCTCTCTTTCTCTCTTTCAGTTTATGTAACGATGTTCTACGCAACACGCATCAGACCCTTCAATTCAAACTTTCCAAATGGATCGAACGATCTCTCATTATTGTTGCTATTTTTCTTCGAATAGTACATTAAAAAAAAAAAAGAAAAGAAAAAAAGAAAAAAAAGAAAAAAGACAGAAGAAGAGAAAAAAGAATGAATAGATAAAAGGAATCAAACGAAGAATTATTGGACTATGGAAGATACTAAGTCAAACGATAATTAGATGGATCAATTGAATGCCTTGCTCGGTGACCCAATTTGTTCACGGTTGGTAACAATTTGGCAGCCCTAAGCTACTATTAAGAACCATCGTTGAAATCGTGTTGGGTTAGCTACTACCTTACCTCGATTATTGTCTCCCGTGATGCCAATTCCAAGTGCGTCCAAGCGAGAGCAATAATTATCAGATCGCTTAATTATTACCACCATAGTATTATCGTCTGGAATGATGAGAGAGATTAGATGCCACCGTTTCAGTCATCCTCGTGCTGCCCATTTGCTTCGATTGAACTCGATTACTATGTCTGTCCGTCTGTCTGTCCGTCCATTTGTCTGCCTGTCTGTCCGTCCATCTGTCGGTCTGTCTGTCCGTCCATCTGTCTGTCTGTTTGTCGGTCTGTCTGTCTGTCCGTCCATCTGCCTGTCTTCCTGTCTGTCTATCTGTCTGTCTATCCGTCCGTCCGTCTGTCTGTAGTCTGTCTGTCTGTCTGTCTGTCCGTCCATCTGTCTGTCTGTTTACTCGTCCTCTCTTTCTTTCTCTCTCTCTCTCTCTCTCTCTCTGACTTTCTCTTTCCACTTCATCTGTAAATAAGAAAAATGGAATTAAATTGATAAACATGCGTATCGTCTATTAAAAAAAATATAATCTAAATAAAATTAATTCGTACAAGTTATGCTATACAATATTATATTAAGATTAATTATACGTTTAAGAATAATATAATTCTATTGAGAACAATGTATCTAAATGATAAATAATAATTCGTAAAATACGCATAAACAATGTTACAACGATAAACAATACTGTTCTTTAGTATACCTCAATTGTAATTTTAAATAAACATTTTTAAACGTATCACTGTTCTAATCGCACTAATATAACTCCGACGATTAACTCTGATGACTCTCTGGTTCTACGTTAACTGAAAGACAACGATCAACTTTGGCACCTATATTCACATGACGTCATAAAACCACGCCCCATCGTTTACCTCTAGCTTACGTTAGTTTATGTAACTTTTTTTTTTTTTTCTTTCTTCTTCTTTCTCGTCTTTCTTTCATAACCTACACAGATACGCATAGGTCGTGAAATGAAGATTAAAGGAATATGAAAGAAAAAGGAAAAAAAAAAAATATCAATAACACGAAGAATATATATATATATATATGTTTATAAATATACTCGACGATTATCTTTCCTTCGTTATCATTGTTAAGTAGAAAATAGAAAAATGGTATTAACTGGGTAATTGAGTATCGTTGTTATAGAAAAGGGGTTGATCGAATCGAGCTATATATATATATATATAGTTAGAGCTAAAATTACCATCCCCCTCCCCATTGTTCCAGTATTAGTTAGTTTCATTAATGTAATTCCCATGTAGGAGATGAGAGAAAGATAGAGAGAGAGAGAGAGAGAGAGAGAGAGAGTTAGAGAGACCTCTCGTATTTACTTGGTTTCCTTTTTTAGCAATCTATTGTCGTGCCTTTGTGAACGTCGACCATACGGCGTTGGCGCATTGTGCCGTGGCATTGTCAGCGAGCCAACTCTGTTGAAAACGAACCTTCGACCATCGAGTCTCGTCCTTCTCTCGAACCCTCCCGTGCTTCCGACCTCGCGAATTCTCTAACCCTTCCGTTCCAACCGGCCATTCAAGCAAATCTCTCGAGCCGATCGCATGGCACAAAAATGTCACTGTACTGGTTACTCTGTCACTGTCGCCTCTCTCTCTCTCTCTCACTCTCTCTCTCTCTCTCTCTCTGTCTGTCTCTTTCTTCTTTTTTTTCGAATACACAGTCAGAGACGAAAAATCGCTTTGTATATAATTCAAAAATCGGTGTAACCGCGTGCACGAATTCATTTTTATGTACCCTCCTTCCTTCTCTCTTTCTCTCTCTTTCTCTCTCTTTCTCGCTCTTTCTCCCATTCATTCTTTGTTCCAACGGCTTGTTAACAATGCATACGCGTAGGAAAAATTTGCACGGCTTGGTACGCAAGGGATTAACTTATCAAAGCACGAAATAATTCGGCCACAATACCTAGCTTTATCCCTCTTTTGTCTTTCCTAACGCGCAGCTTCCGTAATTTCCGGAAGTTTTCCGCTTTTACCGATTAGTTATCATGCGTCTTTCTCATGGCGGAAGATAGATGTACCGAATGAAAAAGGGATCTCCAGTAAGTCAAAACCCCGTATATAATGTGTTAGTGCTTTCTCTGTGTTGCTTTAAAGAAAAAAAGAAAAAAAAAAAAAAAAAGAAAAGAAAAAAGAAGAAAAAAAGGAACAAGAAAAACAAAAAAGTTTTGCTTTAAGGTGGAGTGAGAGGGCGGACAACGCAAGGTGATGTTGAGATGATGATGGCGGTGGATAGGAGTGGCGGGGAGGGGAGAGGGCGGGGGGGATAGAAGTCGAGGGATGTATTTTTGTGTCTCTAGAACTATTAGAACGGAAAATTAAAAGCCGTGACGTTTGCCGAGCAAACTTCGTAACCACTCGAGACATCAAAGGCGATCGTTCATCTCGTTAACGGAGTTTCCTGCAATTAATTACATTTCGACCCATTCTATTTCAATTCCCGGTGAGAGGAGTGTAAATATTTCGTCCGTTCGGGAAGACCGGTCACACCATTCGTGAATATTACACCCCTCTCACCCACCCACCCTCCATCCCAATTCATCCCAATCCCAAACTCTCTTCTCCGTTACCAACGGATCCTTTTCTAAACTTTCATACTTTCGAGCGATCGAATAATTTGTACGAACCCCTCCCCCTCCCCCTCCCTCTCCCCTGCCCACCCCCACCACTCCTTCCCGATCTCTTTAATAATAATTTAAAAGGGTAAAAAGATTCGTGTCTTGAGTAAATACGATTATATACGATGGGGGCGATCAATTTGTTGTAACGATGATACTCGATATTTTTTCCTCGGTCATTTAACGAATAAACTTTTTTAACGAGTTACGAAACCTTTTCGTTTCATTGAGAATAACCACATTACTCGGATCCGGTTGGATCTTTGTTATTTCATTGCTCTTTATTTTCTTTTTCCTTTCTTCTTTTTTTATTTTCAATTTCCCTCATCCATCCTTCGTTTTCTCCACCATCGTTTCTCTATTTCCACTTTAGATATTTGCATTAATACGGGTATCGTATTATTCTTTTTCGGAGAAAAAATTTTGCAGAGATTTTGTCTCTTTCAAGGTTCAAACGACGATCTCATTGACGATCTCAGTCGATTCTGTTAAATGATCTTCGTCAAGGATACTCTTACGATCGTTATCTTTTTCTTTCTTTTTTTTTTTTTTTTTTTTTTTTTTTTTTTTTCAATCATTTATCATCACTCGTACCTTCTCTCTCGGGACTATTTTCTCTGACAATCAGAGATATCTTTCTTCTTTCTTCCATCTCGCGGTTTTTTTTCTCTTCCAGAAACGAGATATGTATGATCCTTTATAAGGTTTTACGACTTCCGGGCGATGCCTTTTTACGCGTTCAACGAAATTAAGAACCATCAGTCGGATGTTGGCCATGGCGAGTTATAAAAAGGGAAGAAGAAGAGAAGGAGAAGGAGGAGGAGAACGAGGAAGAGGAAGAGAAGGAGGAGAGATGAAAGAAGGAGGGAAAAATAAGAGTTACGTCCCTCTCGTAAAAGTTTTTACACATCGCTCGCGGTAATCGCGTGAATGCGACGATAGAAAGAAGATCCAGGAATATTTTTCTTTACTTTATCCCTAAACTTAATCCCTATTTCTTATTCGTATTTCCTTTTCTCTTATTCGTATCCGCTTCTTTTTGCCTTTCCGATTCGACGAAGATCGATTAGAGGACTCTATTCAAGTACACGTTGCATTATCGAGGAAAATAAGAAAAAAAAAGAAAAAGAAAAAAGAGAGAGAGAGAGGAAAAAGAAAAGGAAGAAAAATATAACGAAAAAAAAAAAAAAAAAAAAAAAAAAAAGAAAATCTTCTCAAAAGAAAGCGAAATCATTTTCGTTCAGGAACATTAAAGGAATACGATTTAATTTATCGTCCGTTTTAAAACATCGAATCGTGAATTTTTACATTCCCATCCCGTCCTTTACTCGTTTAGTGCCACTCGAATTTTCGAAACTCCCCCAAAGAGATTCTCTTTCTTTGAAAAGGGAGAAACCGATCTTAAAATAATTATCTAGGGACGTACGATGAATGCTAGCGCGAAAAGACGAGCGTTTTCCGATAAGTATCGAAGGAGAAGAAGAACGAAAGTTTTAACCGTAGGAAGTGGAATGGATGAGAAAAGAAAGAGAAAAAAAGAAAAAAAAAAAGAAAAAAAAAAGAAAAGTAGAAAAGAAAAGAAGGAAAAAGAGAAAGAAAGAAAGAAAGGACAAAAAATTCTCCCCATTTTTTTTCCCTCGACGAAAGATTTACAATTGCCTCGCGCATGCGCCATGTTGATACGTTTTGACGTACCTTTAAATAGCCTTCGCTCGTTTATTTTCGTTCTCCTTCTCTCTCTCTCTCTCTCTTTCTCTCTTTCTTTCTTTCTCTCTCGTATTTCTGATTCGATTTTTCACCTCTTCTCTTTCCCTACGATTTCTCCCTCGTAAAGCTCGTTCGAAATCCCACACAGGCTACTATCCCTTCTCATTTCCATCCCTTCACCTTTCAGACTCCGTCCAACCCCTCTAATTGGGCCGTTCATTACGGTAATCAAAGAGAACTGCGCGATTCGTCGCATTTCCGAGGACAAATAACGTACCTGCATCGGGAAGAGCGACGGTGGTACATAGGACAAGAGTTGAAGAGAATGCGGTTGAGAGATATTTACATAAGCGGGAACGTCTCAAAGATGAGTACTCACCAGTATATTGAGTCCTATCTCATCGCTATTATCCATTTCGAGGTTTTTCTCTTTTTCTTTTCTTTTTTTCTTTTCTTTTTTTCTTTTTTTAACTCGACGCTAATAAAGCTTTCCATATTTCTTTTAACTGTACTTTACTTTTACTTCAAAAGTATAAAAGATATATATATATATATATATATATATATAAAAAAGAGAAAAATATATATATATATATGTAAAAGAACGAGCCGAGAAAGTGGATTAATAAAGAAAAAAAAAAAAAAAAAAAAAAGGACGAACGTATTTTCGAAAATTTCCATTTACCCTATTCTCCCCATTCGTTTTTTTTTTTTTCCTTTACGACGATTAATATCATCTTATGACAGCGATGTTGTTTTCCGCTGTTTTTTCTCTCTCTCTCTCTCTCTCCCTCTTTATTTTTTTCTTTTCTTACATTTTCGTTTACATATACATCCTTTATTTGATCAAAAACTCGTTAATAACGTTACATCACTTCAGCCATAGCTGTCTGTTGTATTTCTTTATCTCTTTTCACTTCCAACGACCCTCTCTCATCGTAGATTTTCACGCATGCCACTTCCTATGTCACAAACCCTGCCCTTATTTTTCTTTACCTTCCCTCCGAAAACCTTCGACACTCTCTCTCTCTCTCTCTCTCTCTCGTTCTCTCTTCATACAATATTAAACCATGGGTTTAGTTCGTACCTTTGTCCATTCCCACTCGTTCTTCTTTCGTTTCTCCGTGGAAGACAGATTTCCTCATCCCTATTTTCCGAATACTCATCCCTTTTAGGGATCCTCATTCCGAATCGGGAAGAACTGTTGTGAAATATCGCGAACGAAACCATTCCTCATTCCCTCCTTATCCATCCTTTTTTTTTTTTTTCTTTTTCTCTAATTCTCAGTCTCACGGGTCGTACCTTCGTGTTATCCATTATCCATTTTAGTTTGCCCACTGAATGTACGCAAAGTTGTTACAGTCGGAGACATCGAAAAAAGGAATGAATAACTCTACTACTCATGTATGTACAAGTAGGATGAAAAAAAGAAAAAGAAAAGAAAAAAAAGAAAAAAAAGAAGGAAAATATACTCCATCGGCATGTTTTACGGCAAACTGGTAATCGATTATATCATTGATATCGAACGTATTCGTACGTTTAATACGATTCAATTGAATTGATGTTGTACATTAAATTCATATTTCATTCGAAAACTATTTATGATTTTTCATAACATTTCTACGTTTACATGATTATTCGTAAGAAAAGAATTCTCGAATATATTGATCGAAGATCAAATCAATGTTATTCGACGTTTCTTGTTTCGTTCAAATGCTTTATATATTTCGTCTATTGGAAAAGGATTTTTAAGGAAAGAATGACTTCGTTCTAGTAATTAACGAATCGAAATTGAATGATTTGAGATAGAGAGAAAGAGGAAAGAGTAGAATGAAAGAGAATGAAAGAGAGCGAGAAAGAGAGAGAGAGAGAGAGAGAGAGAGAGAGAGAAAGGAAGATAAAAAGAGAGAAAGAGAAAGAGAAAGTTGAAAAGAAGAAAAGAGAGATTAAAATAAAAAGAGAAAGAGAGAGATAATTAATGAAAATTTTTAAAACGATTCCACAAATATTGATCTAGATTAATCGATAGATCCAACAAAAAGAAAGAGAGAGAGAGAGAGAGAGAGAATATCCCATTGGAATTACATGCATGATGCAACGTAACGATTTCGAGAAATTATCTATCGAGATATTTGATGAGCAAAAGGGATGAAGGGATGAAGGGGTAAGTGGTAGGTTATAGTATTCGCGACGTTCAAACGTCGCCATTAATTATCCCGATGACTGGGACCATGACAACGACGACGATGATGACGATGATGATGATGACGATGATGATGATGATGATGATGACGGTAATGACGACGACGATGACGATAATGACAACAACGACGACGACGACGACGATGATGATGATGACGACGACGACGACTACGACGATGATAATGATGATGATGATGATGATGACGATGATATCCGTCACTAGAAAGCGGCCTCATATAATTGCAATTGTGGAATTACAAGACGAAATCGGGATGCGATCGATCGAGCCTGATTTAGTAATTACCTCACGTAACGTAATTATACTTTGAACTATACCCATTGTAACTCGTAATTTTGAGGCTTCGATCGATTCCACCGATCACGTTTGCGTCTATGTACCTTTTCGAATTGTGATTAGTTGGATTAATTTAGTTGGAACGAACGCACGCGATCAAAAATGAGAACGAATGTAAAATAATGGAACGATTAAAGTCGATAATACGAATAAAATGGAGGAATTAAAGGAAAGTATTATTTGTAAGATAATGTGTACATTCTTATAGCGAATGTAACATGTTTGTCAAGAAAACGAGGACATATCGATAATGGCGGATAATGATCTATTTCTTTTCTTTTTCTCGGCCAATGGGACCAAAAGAAAACGAACAAGAGAGAAAGAGAGAGAGAGAGAGAGAAAGAGAGAAGTCGATGTCCCAATTTTAAAATACAAAAGAGAGAACACTCATATCGGACTTCGAATTCATCGTAACTTCCGTCAATTGGGACATTCGTTGTTGGACGAACTCATTGCTAAAATAGAAGGACGAAGGAAAAGAAAAAACGAACGGGGACCCTTTTCTTTTTCGTTTCACTTCACCCCATTTTACTTTACTCGTCCTTCGACCCTCTCTCTCTCTCTCTCTCTCTCTCTCTCTTTCTCCTTTTCAAAAGAGTAACACGTCGTCCTATTTCGAACATCTCAGCACGCCGATCTCTTTGATCTCTCTGAAGCACCTGGTACACAAAAGCTTCCAACATTCGTAATAATAATTCCGGCTGCACAGAGAGAATAAGAGAGACAGAGAGAGAGAGAGAGAGAAAGAGAGAGAGAGAGAGAGATCTATCTCTATCTTTCTTTGGAGGTCCAAACTTATCTCCGGTTGCATCTTATTGCGAGCATTATCTTCCTTTCTGTCCTTTCATTCTTGTATTCGTGGCTCTCTTGAACCATCTCTCTCTCTCTCTCTCTCTCTCTCTCTCTCTCTCTCTTCTATATATATATATATATACATATCTTCGTTTTTCTTTCGAATCTCTATTTTTTTATCGTTTTCTCTCTCTCTCTCTCTCTCTCTCTCTCTCTCTTCCTTCCTCTCTCTTTCTTTCTTCTTGAACATCTGCTTCGTTTTGACTTCCATGACAGATAAATAGTTTTTTTTTTACTCCTATTTAAATCCTTTACAAAATTATTAAGTGAATTCAATAATATAAAAATTATTATAAATAAGGAGTTTATTAAAAGATTACAAAGAAACGATAATTTTACGAATATAAAAGGAATATTTGTTATAAGAATCGTTAATAATGTGTGGAGATATATATATATATATATATAAGATGCTTTTATTTCGAACGAATGAATATTAGAAATACAAAAGAAAAAATACAAAGTAATAAATTAAACGAAATCATTTTGATACGGTTATTTCTGCAAAACTAGATAGAATAGGACTTATTTCACGGTATTTCCGGTCGGAAAATTTCAAGTTCTGAATCCCTGCTGTGTTAAAACCTGAGTTTCGCCGTTTAACGATGTCCTTAGAAGCTTTGAAAACTTGCTCGAGTGGACCACCAGAGGTGCGTGCCGAGTTTAGTAGAATCGCTCGTATTTCCTATTGAAAATTGTGATACCGAAAAAGCATGTGGTCGACGTTAGAAAAATGAGAAAAAGAAATGAAACGAAAGAGAAAGGAATAAAATGAAAAAAAAAAAAAGACGAAAAAGGAATGTTACATAGCAGTTCGTCGCTTTTTCGTACAGTGCGTCATGTTTCAAAATATATATAAATTGAGATATTAAATTTTTTTATTATTAAAAATAAATAATAACAATAATAATAATAATAATAATTATTATTATTATTATTGAAATTATTGAATCTTATTTTCTTTTCTTTTCTTTTCTTTTCTTTTCTTTTCTTTTCTTTTTTTTTTCTTTCTATTTATGAAATTAATAGAAAACGCAGATACAAGCGACACAGTGCGTAGGTTTGTTCTTTTTTCTTTTGGAGATTCAAAATATCAAACTGCAAAAATACAAAAACAGACGTTTAACTTTTATTATTAATTGAAAATACTCATCCTATAATTAATTTCAAAAGAAAAACAAATACATTGAAACGTTCGTATCTTAATCTTAAATAATTGAAATCAAAGAATGAATTGATTTGAACGACCATTCGGATTATATTATTACGTGTTTGTTCCATTATACATACGAATTATAATATTAGTAATGTAAACATCGAATTATCTCTTTTTTCATTACATCAATTAAACAATTATCGGAGGAATCATTAAAAGATAGACATAAAGAGATAAAGTACATATTTCAGAGAATGCTATATATAAGAAGACCTCTCATAGCGATACTAATAAGTATATAATGAAAATGCTCGTTCTTTCATCAGATCCTTATTTATCTCGTTTAAAAAAAAAAAAAAAGAAAGAAAAGAAAAAAAAATACATCGAATAACTCTGAGCCACGGGGAAGGTATCCATTTTGTTTTTCTTTTCTCTTTTTTCATTTCTCTCTCTCTCTCTCTCTCTCTCTCTCTCTTTTTATCTCTTTTCTTTTTTCCTTTTTTCCTTTTCTTTTTTTTTCTTTTTTTTGATCTTAACGTTTCACGATGGGATGAGAGAAACTTCCCCACTGTGCATATATAAGTAAGTACCAGAAAGGCGGAACACTTTTTATCCCGTTATATTCAGAAGAGAAGAAACTAAAGTAAAACTCTGCTTGAATATC
>NC_062190.1:1360000-1387500 GCF_912470025.1 Vespa velutina
ACGTTCAGTCGGCGTAACTAAATGGATTCCTCGTTGCTTCGAGAGGATACTGTTATTGTTAACGGATGTCCGTCGTCCTACGTCGAAAGGACGCTACGAGAACGCTCCATCGCACGATACAGATTATATCTTACGTTCTATTCGAAATCCAGAGAGAGAGAGAGAGAGTATATTAAAAAAGAAGAAGAGAAGAAAAAGATAGAAAGAAAGAAAAAAATCAGTAAAATATCGAAAACGTAAAAAGAAAAAGGAAAAAATTGTTCTCTCGAAATAACTCGAAGATAATTATAAATTAAAATAATTGTTTTGTTCTTTTAAATCCTACGTATTCTTATTTGATAATTTCATAAAAATTATATTACATACATGAACAATTAATGAAAATAACGTTACCGAGGAAAAATATAATTGAAATATTCTATTTGTATTAATTTTGCAAGATATTAATGATATTATACGAAATTTTCATAATGGTATGTTATTTAATTAAAAAAAAATAAATAAATAAATAAATAAATAAATAAAAATAAAAGGGAAAAGAAAAAATTGAGACAAATCCAAAGTAACAGTAAATAAAAATATTAAACCTTACGTGTGTGTTTATTTGATAATTTCATAAAATTTATATTCCATAAATGTTCATAAACAATTAGTTGAAAAACATTAAAGACAAAATATACATTGAAATATTCTAATTCCCGTTTGTTTCAAGGAACTAAATCCTTGATTATTATGAATAATTAATTCGTTGAATGTCGTTAGAATACGAAAAAAAAAATGAAGAAAAAAAGAAAAAAAAAAGATGAATGTTAGATAAGAATTTAACGTCTATGTATCTTTATTGATATAAATTAACATAAAGAAAGACAAGCCCGGAGAAAGATAAATCCGATTAAAATGTAAAAGATATCCATGATGAGATGCAAATTTTCATCTCGGAATTAGCAGCTGCATCGTTCGGTTATGATCGAGTCGCAACTTGGTTCAACGTCTGGCTTAATGGTCATACTAATCGACGTTAATTCGAGGACAAGCTGCACAGACGCGTTAAGCCTTTTAAATGGCTCCCTTATTGACAACCTTCCTATATGTGTTCACGTATACGTACACGTATACGAGAGAGAGAGAAAGAGTGTGTATGTGTGTGTGTGTGTGTGTGTGTGTGTGAGAGTGTGAGAGAAATAGTTTTAAAAACAACCAACTTGTCGAGGTTTAACTTCGTGTGTGGTCCATTTCTATCACTAGAATGAAAATCCTGTTCGAGCAAAGTCATCTTCCATTCAAGGATCCTCTTATCATTTGCATTTTAACGTTATCTATGTATTTTTGTAACTCTTCCTTGAAAAGGTAAAAATTAAGAAGAGATTTTTAACGTACGCTCGAATATATTTCACTCGCGTTAAAAATTAATCCAATCGAAAGATTTTTTGAGATAATAAAAATATATTTTGTGATGTAAAATTTATTAATCAAAAGTCATTAAAAGAAAATTCAAAATATCAATATGTATACGTTCAATAACTATACATAAAATATTATCGTTAACGTTAATGAGTTAATTAGTTTATCGAAAGATCTGTTCACATTGTTTATTTATGTCGATTGCTTTCTTCTTCCTCCCGTCCCCTTCCTCCCCGTCCCCCACATCTTTCTTGAGATTATTTCGTAACACTGTGTGTATTTTATAAAGATGATATTTTTTTCTTTTTTTTTCTTTTTTTTTTTTTTTCTTTTTTCTTTCAACTAACTGAGTTCAAACAGGAACGCCAGAGAGAAGAAGAAAAAAAACAAATTTACGTGTACATAAAGTATTTCGATTCAATCGTAAAATTTTAATTTTAATCCAAATTTTTAAGAAAAGATTCACCGATATCATTATAATCTCTTATCTATTTAAAGATTATTAAAATCGATGTTATCCAGTGGAAATAATTCTACGAAAGCAGGAAGAATAACAAAGATTAAAAAGAAAGAAAGAAAGAAAGAAAGGGAAAAAAAAAAGAAAAAAAAGGAGAAGACAAAGTGAAGTAGGGAAAAAAAAAACAAGTAACTCTTCAAACAAGTAATAAAGAGAGAAAGTAATTATTCGTGAAATAATTATTATATAAAATTTCAAGGGACGAAGAAAGATATTTACGAATTATCCCGCAAATATTTACTGCCAGAAAGTCTTGCGATTTTCTTCCTGTCTCTCTCTCTCTCTCTCTCTCTCTTCGTTTTTTCCTTTTTTTCTTCCCCCCTAAGAATAAGACGGAGAGAGGAAAAAACGAAGGGTGGAAAAATAAGCGGCGTAGCTTTTACGCTGACAGTGGCACCTGTTGAATACACGTTGACATACCAAGACCCAAGTTCGTATTCCATCGACAATTATTTCGTCGTGACGAGAGAGACCATCTATGAAAGAAGAAAGAAAAAAAAAAAGTATAAAAAGGGAGAAAAAAAGGGAGGCACAGAGAAAGAGAAAGAGAGAGGGAGAGAGAGAGAGAGAGAGAGGATCTACTTAACGCAAAAGATAGAGAACAGACGATCCAAAGGTATGTGTACCTCATTCGATGGAACGCGTCAGCCGACCTTTGACCTCATTACCAGGTTCTACGATTAGTCTTTCCTCGTATGAGTCTAATGATCAACGTTAAAGTTACTACTCTTAATGATCTAGTCACGTATACTACGTTATATTTCAACGTACATCCACATATATATTTGCGAACTAATTTTAACGTGTAAAAAAAAAAAAAATAAATAAAGGAGCTAAGGAAACAAAAAAAGAAGAAGAAGAAGAAGATGGAAACAAAAATTGTAAACTATATTTTAATTTATTATAACTTGTCATCGCGATTAGAAAATTAATTCGTAAATCTTTTTCATATGATTTTACACGTTACTTTGTAATTATTCGTTCATTTCTTTGATGTAAATGTAATATTAAAATATAAATTTTTTGAATATATTGAATATGTTTTAAATATATAAATATATATATATATATATATATATATATATATATATATATATATATATATTACAGAGTTTTTGTTATTAGTCAATTCATTTCGAGAGAATTAATCTCTGAAAAATCATTTATTTTTATATTTTATATCATAATTGGCAAATTGTAAGAAATAGAAAGAAAAAGGAAAAATATTCAGATAAAAGTTATTTCTTTTAATCATGGATTATTATTTGATAAAAGATAATATCGATCATTTATATGATCAGAATAAAATTATAAATGAAAATATTAATACTTATTTCTACAGTTCATTTTCGTTTTTTTTTTTTTTTTCCTTTTTTACGTGAAATCTTAATCGATAATATTAAACAATATTAATATTTTTTCTAATAAAAATACAAGCTTTGTTGTATTGATTAAACGATCGAAAAACTTTTGAATTTCTTGGAGTGAATTTAAACAGCCAAAAAAAAAAAAAATAAGCTTCTATAATACGTATAATATGATCTATATATTATCAAAGTTTTATCATTTTCTGAATTTGCGAATTGGAGATTTGAAACATTAAATAATAAATAATACACAAGCATCAAAATGTATAATTTTTATAGAGACAGAAACAAAAACAAAAAAAAAAAGAAAAAAGGAAAACATTAAAAAGAATCAATTAATATAGAATTTCAAAAACTTTTAAGTGCTTTTGCTTAAGTTAAAATTTGTAAAATTTATTTCCTTAACTTTCAAGCCGGTTCTTAGATCGGAATCGTTGCTCTTTGCTCGTACGAGAAAGGTGGCCCGTTACCGTCTTCTTCGGTCCATTTATCCTCGTTTCATCGGCATCAAGGTCAACTATGATCCAGACAAGTCATACATCATCGTTAACAGACGAAGTAGAAATAGCAGTTAAGGGTTAAAAGCTGCCTTTATCAATCCCGAGTGAACGCACAGAGGGTCATTCCCGTTCAGTGGGTCGTGCGTTTCCATTAATCCTCTCGTACTATCTCTCTTTCTCTATCAAATGATGAACCTAAGAGGAAAAGAACGCCACGAAGCCGAACGCTGAAAAGTTGAGCTTTCGTTGCGTATAAAAAAAAAAAAAAAAAAAAAAAAGAAGCATCCTCCCGAGTAATCGTACCATCGCACCGAGACTGAATCATGTGAAATGAAAGAGAAAGATCATCTCGAAGGGAGTTAAGAAGAGTTGTATTAGATCGTTCGAACGATTACGAAAAGGGTAGGAAGGTTTCAAAACGATCACGATAATTCGCCAAGACCCTTAGTCTCTACGTGCACTTAAAAAAAAAAAAAAAAAAAAAAGAGCAGCCTGGCCTCGGGACAACGAGTCCATGAGCATTCGTTCGTGATTCGAAATTCTTCTTTCAAAAATAAAATAAATATCAAACAAATTTCGTCCACCTCATCGAATTGATTTTATCTTTCTTTTAATCGAATCAATATTTTTTCAATGTGTACGAAATAAGAAAGCAATTTGAAAAATTTTTTAAATAAATTTTGCTCAAAATATCCTTTAAATTTAAATACGTACGTTGAAACGATACGATAGATATTTAAATCCACGTACGAATTAATGTAAAAGAAATAATTGAGAAGGAGGAAGTGAAATTTTTAAAATCGTATTTCTCACGTAATTATTTCATCCTTCAAAAGGTTCTAAAAGTTAACAACGGGTTAAAGAGTTCTCTAGACGCATTGTTAGCCGGAGGAAAATTGTTCGGAACATAGAAAGAAAAAAGACCAAGCTATACTCGTTATCCTTTCACGATCGGCTCCGTGGTATATTCGATACCGAATGAGTTATGTACGTGACTACGATCACCTGCTAGCAGAGTTTCGAGGTTGCTGCACAACAGAATTGTATTTGTACGTATGTACGTTACGTACGTATATATTAGATGCACATGTGTAAGTACATGCAGGTGCATCACGTGAACTCTCTCGGAAAGATCGCCCCAAGTTCGGATCTCTTTTGCGCGTGGGAGGAAAGAAGTACGCTTTAGGAGATGAGGAGAATGAGGAGAATGAGGAGAAGGAGGAGAAAGAGGAGGAGAAGAAGGTTCTTGGCTCCTTCACCGAGGTCAGGTCAGACTGGAAGATACTCCACCGACGGATGATCAGACTCTATCTCTCTCTCTCTCTCTCTCTCTCTCACTTTTTCTTCCTCTCCCGCTATTCACTCTGACTCCAGACAATTACGCGAGTCCAAAACCACCGCCGGCTGAAGAACCGACTTGGAATGGCCGTTCTTCAACTGGTCGGATGATCATTAATCTAAAAGGGATTCCACGGATTAATGTATCGCAATAGGGTACACTCTTGAACCTTGTTACTTTTAATATCGTACTATCTTCTTATCTTTAATCTTTTATCCTTCTTTTTCATTTTTTTTTCTTTTTTTCCCCCCCCCCCCCCCCCCCTCCTCCTTTTTCCTATTTCTTTTCTTTTCCGTGCTTTTCTTAATCGATCGAACAAAAAAGGTATATCATTTTTAATTTAATTCTCGTTTAATGTGATCTCTCAATGTTATTTCAATGACAAATCTAACGACTAGTAAATAAAAATTATTATTATTTACAAATTGAAAAAAAGGGAAAGAATATTAATAACGAAACAAGGAGGAAATTTGTATTCGTCGATGGTATTTAAAAATTTCTTATATCGGAACGTTGTTTCGTATAATCGCAATTAAAGAGGAACGACGTACCTTTTCGATTGCGTGCAGGACGATGACGTCATCGGTGCTTGCATTTCCAACCCGGTCAGCCAGTTTTACGCGTCCGTTATCTCAGCGATACATCGGAACTTTCCGTCTCGTGACTGCAAAAACCTCGGCCTCGAAATAGAAGGTACGACGAAGAATAACTCAGCAGCAAACTGCCCCTTAACACGAGCTTTCTTCTTCCTTCACTTCCTCCTCCTTCTCCTTCTTCCTTCTACTCGTACTACTACGCCACCTCATCTACCACCTTCACCTTACTCCTTCTCCATCACTCTTCCTTCTCTATCACCCTTTTTCCCAACAACCACCTCGTGCTCGTGTATTACGGTCATTTGTACGATCGGAAGAAAGTACCAACCCGTCAGTCTTCCAACTCACCCTTTACCCTTCTCTCCTATCTCTTCTCCCTTTGAAGTCTCCTTGGAATGCAGAATCGTTTTTATTGGATCGTCAAAAGAATATTCCTCCCTCTCATCCTACACTCCACCTCCTTTACTAGTCATCCCTTTCTCTCTCTCTCTCTCTCTCTCTCTCTCTCTCTCTCTCTCACTCTCTATCTCTATCTCTATCTCTCTCTTTTTTCTCTATCTTTTTCTCTTTTTCGTTGAAAGGAAACGAGCGTGCGGATGGATGGAACGCTTTCAGAAATCGACATGGATATTTTCTTTCCCCTTTTTTACTTTTCTTCTTTTCTTTTCTTTTCTTTTCTTTTCTTTTCTTTTCCTTGCCGAGTCCTCATACTCTTTCGTCACTCGCCGGAAGATGCAATAACCTGTATATATCTATATATATATATATATATATGTATATATATATATATATGTGTGTGTGTGTGTGTGTGTATCTATGCAAGTGCATGTGCACGGCTAGAATGGGAGCAACTGACTCGATATTACCAGATGGACGAAGAGGGAGAGAGGATGAAGGGCAGGTCTTTTAATCTAAACCATATCGTAGAGCATGCGTATATAGGCCCTCACTCGCGTCACCTTGCCAGCCTTACACCAAGGGTACTTTAAGCAACTATTTCTTTAGTGGGGAGGGAAGATATATATATATATATATATATGTATGTATGTATGTATGTATGTATATATATATATATATATGTATATGTCTATGGGTGTATAAGTGTGTACCAACCCCAAAGATTGATGGTGACACTAGAGGGGTGCGCCGAGTCATCGGTTCGAGACACGAAGAGAAAGGAGAGAGGGAAGGGAAAAAGAGAATTTAGTTTCCCTCGGTGAACACGTTTTACCTCTTAAATGCGTTCGACTGCAACCAATTTTATATTTTTTCTTTCTTCCTTTATCACTTTCTCCTTTTTTTTTTTTTTTTTTTTTTTTTTTTTTTTTTTTTTTTCCTTCTTTTCCACGGCAGAGAAATAAATGTTAAATCAAAAAAAAAGAAAAAGAAAAAAAAAAAGGAAAAAATATTAAATATCCCTTTGAACACGGTTCATCGACCTATGTGCCGTTCGTAAAATTATGGGGGACATAATTAAATTCGTACTTTAAATAATTTTAATACAGAAAAAAAAAAAAAAAAAGGTAAAGAACAACAGCTCTGCCTCTTCTAATATAAAATTTAACAAACAATTTAATAAATAATAACAAACAATATTTTATATATAATATTTTATATTAATATTTATATATCGGCCGTTGATTTTGAAAGTGGGACAAGTACATTTTGTGAAAACAAATAATTAAAGCTAATTCTTATTGCAAATTCAAATAAAATTTATATTTTTAATGAATTCATTGTAAATGTCTTTTTAATATCAGTATAAAATTTTGTTACTAGTAAAATCATGACTTTCTTTGATCTAACACGAATATTATACATTATTGCATATTAATTATATAAAATTACATAAAATAAGATAACAAAAAAAAAAGAAAAAAAGAATAATGAAATAAGTCTATTATTCCTTATCAATATTTGTAAACAGATTCAAATGCAAATCATTAAATATCTAATTATAATAATAATATAAAAATGTACTTGGGGTCCATTTTCAAAAACAACGTAGCTCGTATATAATATTTTTTAATATTACATGTAATATTTTTAAATCTATGAATAACTTGTAGTAAATTTTCTTTCTTCTTTTTTTTGTTCCCAGGTATGTATATAATCGATAAAAGGGAGAATCTAGAATAGCAATAGGGTTATCAAGGGAAGAACATGCACTATGAGTAAGTAGAGAGAGAGAGAGAGAGAGAGAGAGAGAGAGAGAGGGAGAGAGAGGGAGAGAGAGAAGACATATTAGCTGAATATCTACGAAGTTATATACTAACGTTGAAAGTTCGCTTGGTATTAATTAAATCCTTGCTTTGGGAGAGACGTTGAGATTGCATCGACGCCAACAA
Source organism: Vespa velutina (assembly GCF_912470025.1). Lineage (NCBI taxonomy): Eukaryota > Metazoa > Arthropoda > Insecta > Hymenoptera > Vespidae > Vespa > Vespa velutina. The sequence goes on from NC_062190.1 coordinate 1,368,069, forward strand.
GGCGGAAGCACGAACGATGAAGCCCCTTTTCCTTGGTTCTTGAATCTTGCGCTCGAAGACGTTCAAAAGAATAGACGAGAGCCATGTTAAGAGTGGATACGACGTAACCTAGATTAAAAGGAGAAACCATAGTAAGTAATATAAGGTGTGCAATCGCGAAGAAGAAGGTTTTTAAAGTATAAAGAAAAAAAAAAAAGAAAAAAGAAAAGGACGGTGAAATCGTTAAAGGTTGCCTTGGTTGAAAAAAAAAAAAAAGAAATCGATTGTATTTAACCCTCTACCTGTTGCAACATACGTAAGATGATGTGAGACAAAAGAAATAGGATCTAATTATAATGTCTGTTATTCGTCAATTTTATCAAATGAAAAAATATTTATCTTAATTCACCTAACGACATTATCTTTCTTTATCGAAAATGAACGTACAACGAACGTTTCTTTCGTTATTTATCAAGGAATGTCATTAACAGACACGAATTTTTGTCCTTAAGTTTATTATTACATGATGTTCTTGTTTCTTCTTCTTCCTTTTTTCATTTTCTTTCTTTTTTTTTATGTTTTTTTTCTCTTTTTTTTTTTTTTTTTTTTTTTGAATAGACATATATACCTGAAAAGAGAACCTTTCTTTAGTAATCCCTTTTTCTAAACGAACGAAATTCATTAAGTTCCATTTTCCATCGGTTATCATTCTTAGCCCATCTTATGGATTTCTTTGAAATTTTCATGGTACCCATATACAAGCTGACATTTCGTCGCTTAATGATTTTTCATTAACTGGTCTAACAGAATTTTCACGTGAGTCCCTTAATTTCTTTCGACAAAGAGGAAGGAAAAAAAAAAAAAAAAGAAAAAAAAAAGGAAAAAAGAAAAGGAAACTAAGTCGATGGACGAAGTCACAAAATTGTACGTAAATTACGAATTATAAGTACGAGAAAAACATTAATGTTATAATTTCGTATTACTTACAGTCGAATAATGCGAATAATTTTGTTAATAGTCATATTCCCGTATCATTTGATGATTTCTTATCGTGACATAATAATATAATGATTTGAAATTCTCAGAATAATTCCGTGAAGTAACTCCGATCGATGTAAAATGGAGGATTACATTCGTGCGACTAGCCATGTATCGGAATAAAACTCATCAGTGAAATTAAAAGTCGCTTAGGAGTTGGAAGCTTCTCTAAACGTAATTGCAAAACCGGTTTTAAACGTAAAGAGTTCTCTTTCTCACGGTTCTGAGCCCTATATATACATATATATATATATATATATATATACTATGAAACCTGAACAACCATACATATACATATATATATATATATATATATATAAACATTTTCAAACCATATAAAGTTTCTTTTTCTTAAGGTTACCCTATATGTTATTCGAAAGCTCCTCTTGGCTTTTTACCCTGGCACGCTCGAGTGGTTTCTAAAAACAGAGAACGCCTCTTTTTCTCTCTCTCTCTCTCTCTCTCTCTTTCTCTTTCACACACACACACACACTTTCTCTATCAGCATAAAACTGATAAAAAAGAAAAAGCATGTACCAGAAATCGATCCTTCGTTCGTTTGATTTCTCGTCTTTGGTATAAAAGAAGGAAAAAAAAGGAGACCTCTTCAAAAGTGCCACGACGATTTGATTATTTCCAAGGACTGAAAAAGTATGAGTGAAGAGAAAAAGCAAAGCCCTTTACAACAACGAGTGATCTATAGAAATCCGATCGAGATCAGACTAATCGTCGAAACCATTGGGAATGAGCTTGTACTAGAAAGACCTTCTTAAAAGTTGCTTAAGAGCTCACACTAGCACGGACATACCATTCGTCTATTCACATTAGACAATTCTTTTTCTCTCTCACTCTATCTCTTTCTCTTTCTTCCTGACTACGAAAAAGACTCGACGGTGTGTTTGTACAGCCGTGTTTTCGCGCAGACGATGCGGAAAATCACCTGGCAGGTAACCACCGTTTACCGTGGTCCTGTTTATGGAAGCAATTTTCCGGAGACTAAAGCAAATGACGTCCTCTCGAAGGAAATAAGAAAAGATGAAAAACCATTTCTTCCATTTCTGATATCCCGAGCGAGCCGTCAACCATTTCGATGAAACGGAACGACGACGAAAAGAAAAGAAAAGGATGGTTAGATTGAAAAAAAAAAAAAAAGGTTCGACCTTTTCCCTTCCTTTTTCTTTCTTTTTTTTTTTTTCTTTTTTTTTTTTTTTTCCTTTTCTTTTACCACAGGCACGTGTCATAAGCAAGTCCATTTCAGAATTCTTCCTTTTCTTCATCGTGATGTTTACTTTAACCTTCGTAATGATCGTTGTACTTGAAGCCATTGTATAGCCTCAATTCGAGCGGTCCAACCAAAAATGGTTTTAGTCCTGAAGAAACATCTCACGTACTCGTAAAACCTTTTCCTTTTTCGATCTCACTTCTCCTTTTCTTTCCATCTTTCTTCTACTTTATTCCTCCACCCAACCGCACCCACCCACCCAGCCAACTCATCTCACACCCGCTTACTTATAATTGTTTTTCTTGAATATCGAAGACATGTCTTTTGTTTCATGTTATAAGTGAGAAAATAAAATTGGATGGGATCTTATCGAAATAAATTCATTAAGAAGATTTATCGTGTGTGTGTGTGTGTGTGTGTGTGTCGTCATGTCTTTCGTAAAAAATACGATTATAATTGATTGAATTCAATGATTAGCGTTCAATTTGATGATAATCGAAAGATATTTTTGAAAGGATCGATACAAACTTGTATATATCCAAATAGAAGAAGAAATAATAATCCTTTTTCATCTATCACCTAAATCACCTGAAATTACGAAATCATTTTCTCGACTAACCTATCTATCTATATATCTAACTATCTATCTAACTATCTATCTATCTATCTATCTATCTATCTATCTATCTATCGTTTACTAACGACTCAATTTTCCATCCATGATTCTCGGTTGAACGTGAAAAGGGAAAAGGTCGGGCGAGTTCTCTGGACTGTTTGTTTTTCCAATTTTCGTTCGGTTAAGTAAACAGACGACAGACAGGAAATACTAGATTGTATCTCCGACCATTTCCAGAATCAACAGCTAGTAAATGCTAGGCGAGGCTAAAAAGGGCTAATTGTTCCCACCGTTGAAGAAATTAGGATCGTCAAGCCCTAGTCTAAACATAGTTTCCTTTCGAGGATGATCCCTGAGAACGAAATAGAAAGACCACCACCGTGAGCTCATATCCCTTCTTCTTCTTCTTCTTTTTTGTCTTCTTCTTTGATGTTTCTGCCTGAAGGATAAATTCTCGATGGGATGTTGAAAAAAATGCTTGACCCAGCAGGAACACAAGAGTGTCTAGAGTCCAGCAGCCCAATCTTCTCTTTTTCTTTTCTCTCTCTCTTTCTTTCTCTCTCTCTGTCTTTCTCTTTCTGTCTTTCTCTTTCTCTTTCGTTGTTACACTCGCTATTGTCATGCCTAGAGGGACACCCCATCAGGATTGTTTGGACACTAAAATGCAAATCCCGTCGCGATGGACAATACATGCTGGGTTATTCTCCTCTCACTGGGTGGTTTTCTCGGCCGTAACACTAACGCGGCACCAGACCATTGCCAACACAAAATCCGTTTCTCTATTATACGTTTAAATATTACCCCGTGAGATATTATTATAACACTTCGTTATCGCTTTAATAATCTACGACGTGATCGTCGCGTGCCGAATTTCTTCTTTTCGAATGAAAAAACGAGAGAGAGAGAGAGAGAGAGAGAGAGAGAGAGAGAGAGAGAGAGAGAGAGAGAGAGAGAGAGAGAGAGAGAGAGAGAAGGAAAATAATTAACTTTTGAATAAGAAACAAAAAAAAAATGTTATTCCATCGACTAAACAAATATACGTCTGACGATAAAATATTATCGACTTTTTTTTTTCATAAAAAGAAATAAATAAAGATAAAGAGAATGAGAAAAATTGATAATCAGCTGATAATCGTGTAACCTAATTGTAGGATTTTAATTATGATCTTGAAATTTTTTAAATATATCACGTTCAATGGAAAAAAAAAAAAATAACTCGTATATGAAAATTTACAATGCAAAAGATAAATTTGATTCTTCAATATAGATTTATTTAGTTTTTACGATCTTTAAGCGATTAACTTTTTTTCAGGAAGATAGAGAAAGAAAAAATAAAAGGAAGAGAAAAAGAAAAAGAAAAAAAAAACGTATCAAAACTTAATACTTCTTTAGATAAAAATTATACATATATATATATATATAGCTTTATTATCTAGCAGGATTCTTCGAATATATTGTATGCACTTACTCTCTTTTCTGATAATCTTCTGTCGTTTCGAACGCCATTTAATCCTCGAGATACATACAAATAAATTATCGAGTAAGAACAAGATAAGAACTATGAATACATCCGTACTTTGTATTCCCTAAAAGAAAAGATAAGAAAAAAAAAAAAAGAAGGAAGCTAAATCGAGATATAAACGAATAAAAAAGCAAAGAAAAAAAATGAGAATTTTTAAATAACAATTGCAAAAAAAAAAAGAAAAAAAAGGAAATAAACTTATAATTATAAAAAAATAACAAAATTCATTCTACTATTATCTCTTTCGTAATATCTTTTTGTTTTTAAATCATAATAATAATAATATATCTTTTTTCAAGTAATATTAATAAATTTAATTAAATGATATTAATTAAGTGTTATCGATAAATTTAATTTGTAAAATATAATAATAAGTGATATTAATGACAACGATGATGATGGAAATGAGTGAAAAACGTTAGCAATTTTTTTCTTTCTACTTAAAAAAAACAAACTCCTAATGTTTACAAAAAAAAAAAAAAAAAGAAAAAAATATGTTAATAAAATATTGCAAGTTGTTTTTATAATTCTTCATGACATAATAAAAAACGAGAAAAAGATTAGAACAATACTGAATATTTATAATACTGAAAATATCACAGTAATCATTTATTCTGACCTTTGCCAATAGTATATAAAGACGATATAGTTCGACGAAACGTATCATATAATACAAAATAAGATACAACGTAAATCTAACAAATTAAATTCCTTTTAATTTGTTAAATTTATGTTGTATATTATTAAATGAAATAGAACATAAATCTAAGAAATTAAATTCCTTCCTAAAATTAATACAAATTAAACGTAATAGAAATTTTCAACGATAAAAATTTTCCATTTTATAAGATAAAGAAAAATTATTTCAAATCGTAAAAATGATCGATATGATCGATTTTTCTTTTCTTCTTTCTCTCTCTCTCTCTCTCTCTCTCTTTCTCTCTAATACTTTTATACAATTAAAAACAGTTTAATAATGGTCGCAACGTAAACGTTTCTGTTCTTTAATTTAAATTAATTACACCGACAAACAGAACATTAGACTGTAATGCTTTTTGATTTGAAAGCCACAAAACTTTGGCCGGCGTTAAAGGAGAGAAAAAAAAAGGAGAGAGAGAGAGAGAGAGAGAGAGAGAGAGGTCACGTGCGTTTCCAACGTATCTATGTATCTAAACAAGTTGTATATTAGTTTCACGTCCAACGAAAAACCTCAATGCGATTCTAGAAGAGACCAACATATGCATGTATATATATATATATATATATATATATATATATATATGTATATACATACATATATTATATATACATTATACATATGAATGTTAGTAAATGTCCCAGATGGAATGGTTCGGTAACGTGACACTTTCTAACGCAAACAATACCAGATGCGTTTAGAAAATACGTAAAAGGAAGGAAGGGAAAGGAAGACTAAAGTTTCTTCCTTTTACGTTCGTTAATTGATCAATAGCTTTTATTTATTTTACAAAATAATACTATCGTTGCTAATTATTTATGTCCTTTCCTATTTCTTTTTTCTTTCCTTTTTTTCTTCTTTTTCTCTTGAAAAAAAAAAAAAAAAAAAAACAAAAAAATACTTTCACTTCTATCGCATACATTTTACACGATTTATTTGTCCTGATATATTTGAAATTAATTGTATCTGTTATAATGATCAAAATTTAAAAAAAAAAAATATATATATATATATATATATATATATATATATATATATATATATCATAATGATCGACGAGGAAACAAATGACTTAATAAAGTTTAATCCAATGTTAGTATCGTATTATCGTCCTGAACTTTATACTTTGGCTATTGCCGATATTGACGAGTAACAAATTGAAATCAAACGTGAGTTTTTTTTGACGATTACAAATGGTTCTTCGAAAGCTTCAAAAACGATATAGAGCTTTCTATTATCAATGCAAAATTTAAATGCTATAACGATCGTTCGCGAATATACAAGTTGTTCGAAAAGCATGGGGAAGAAGGGGGAACAAAACATATCAAACTTATACTACGTATTACTGTGATCAAATAAATGAAAATAGTTCATATAAATTTAAATCTGAAAATGTTTCATTGAAAAAATTATATACTTTTATGATTTATTATGACAGTTATAAGAAATCATCGAAAATTTTTCCCTCTGCAAAAATGCAACCTTCCCATTCGTCAAATTAAAATGATTATTAACTTCTTTCATAATATTTCAATTGTATTGAAAATAATAGTAAATGCATTTTCAATATATTCCACATCATGCAAAAGATGCATATTCCATAATTCAGAAAATGTATACATATTAATTACAATAGCATAAATGAAATCTAAATGTTTAGGGCATGTAAACAATAATTTATTGTTTACATAAAGTTATTGAGAATTATAATACGTATACGAATAAAACGAAAGAAAGAATTTGGCAATCGTTAATTCAATTAATTGAAAATAAATCATAAATATATTTAAAAGTATTTATCTTTTCATTAAAAATTTATATGAACTTTTTATATCCACTTGATTTCAGTAACTAATACGTAATTAATAAGTTTGATCCTACGCTTTTTGGACACCCTGTATATAAGTATATAACCCTTCTATAAATTGTGTTATTTAGTAAAGAACGTATGTTTTTTCAAAACCGTGTTACACGATAATAAAATATTATTATTAGATCAATGCCAAAAAGATAATAAATACGTACAATAAAAAATTTTAACGATCTCTTTGAAAGGAAAATTAAAAAAAGTTTAACGACTCGACGTTTCAAAAATTGTTAATAATAATAATTTTATATATTATTTTTAATAATTTTATATTATTAATTCGTGAAATTAATGATATACTAACGTAAATAAATATATATATATATATATATATATATTTTTATAAAAATTTCACGTCAAAATATAAAATAAATATAAAATAATATATAGTGATGATAATGATTGAAATATATGGTGATAAGCAATGACTGAAGGTTAAAAGAAAAAAATTTATCATAAATTTGAATCTTCCCTTCAGATTATTTTCACAAAAAAAATGTCCTGATTTTATTGAAAAGTATTTTTTAATAGTAATGTGTTTTACAAGTGCTCTCGTAATTTTCAGATCATGCTATACGAACACCACCGTGTTAGCAAAATTATGTTATAGATGGATTACCTGTAGATATATTGTAACCCGAACTCGTCTATTAACTTATTCATGCTGAGCGTAAGTTAGTCGAACATTTTTAAGTATTATATAATACTTACATATTGATTTGAACTTGCCTTATTTTTGGCCGTGATATTAATTGAATATTTGTCTCGTATACGTGTGTTAAATTACATCTAACATTTTGAATTTGAAAAATTTAAGTTCGAAATGTCCATCGAACTTTGACCCAATCATCGATCCTTTCACGAATTCATTATCGAATTCTTATTACAAATCAAGTATGTTGTACAATAAAATTCGATAAATAAAGATAATACTAAATTCTGTAGGATATATGATCGATGTTAGATAAGTATCGTTAAAAGTATAAATCACTCGTCATTATTGTTTTATTTTTCGTCATTTTTCGTAAGTAAAAAAAAAAACGAAAAAATATTTTCGAAAATCATCTCTCATTCATAATTTATTACTTAAATATATATATATATATATATAATATAGAAATAGTAATAATAAGATTTTTAAAACGAATATTAATTATTTTAATGCGACGAATAATTTTGTGGGAATAACATTTAAACAAACGAATTAAATAATATTACAAATTAAATATTATTAAAAAAATATGTTTGTAAATTTTTTCCTTGTTTGTCAATAAATTATACTAATTGAAATTATATTGATAGGAAACGTATTATTATTTTTATTTTGGATAAAAGTAAATATTATTTTCATTGGTCTTTATTTATTGATGATAAACGATATATTTATATTATTAAACAAATTTTGAAATGGGCATTTGATTTAATATCGATCTAGTTTTAATATAAGAGAGATTTAATATATGAAAGTGTTCATTTAAACAAAATATATTATATGTATAACAACTATCGATCTTTTATTGATTGTTCCAATCCAAACAGATTTTAATAATTTTCTGACAATTGCCAACGATTTTTTCACATCAAATATATTTCGTAATTTTTTACGAAATAAATCTATCCGATACATTACGAAAACAAGCGTCGACATTGAAACAAAAAAAAAAAAAAAAAAAAGACAAAAAAAGAAAACAAATTTTTTTTTTTAATAAAAAAGATATACACCATCGTATTGACATATCACAAATTTCGTAAATATTTACAAATATAAATATTAACGAAACAAAACTCATAACGTGGAGTAACGTGACATAATAATAATAACGATAAATAAATTATAGTTTATTAAAAGGGAAAATGAAATTATTTTGTTCAGAAGCAATTAACGAGAGAACAGTATAGATTCCATGTCGGTTGAAAAACAAAAAAAAAAAAAAAAAAGAAAAAAGAAAGAAAAAATTAATTCAAAGGACGTGCCTAAAACAAATATAAAGAGAAAAGGAAGAAAAAAAGAAAAAAAAAAAAAAATAAAAGAGATAGACGAAAAAAGATACGATTTGTAATTGGTCGTTGATAAATTCGCATAATATTTCGTTATTCTCCTCTCTCTCTCTCTCTCTCTCTCTCCCTCTCTCCCTTTCTCCTTCTTTTTACTTTTTTTCTTTATATATAGTAAGTACAGAAAGAAAGAAAAAAAAAAAAAAAAATTCTTTACACGTATCCCAACATACACGTTGGCACAAAAGTAAATAGTATTGTAAACGTACTAGTAAGTATAGAAGTCTTTTGATAGAGAGGATTAGCAATTTCTCCAAGTGCGACCTAGTTGTCTCTAGGGTATCGTATTGCCGCATGATACCAATCTGTTGAGCTATCGATCACCGATATACCCACATGTGTACGTGTGTATGATGGTCTTCCATTTTTTTTTGTCCCTTTCTCTCTCTCTCTCTCTCTCTCTCTTTCTCTTTCTCTCTTGATCGCACTGACACAACTGGTGGCTCGTTGATGAACTTGCAGAATGTGTGTCGAGAACATTATTTGGTACATTTTAGGGTACTATCGATGCTCAAGCACGTATAACACGAGTCCGTCGTGCTCTTTTCGAATTCTTTCACGCCTTCCCCTCCCTCACTTCTTTCTCTCTCTATACTCTCTTTTCATTCCTTCATATTCCCACCCCCAACACACCCCCGCCCCGTCCCGCTCTCCCTTGCATTCATAGTCCTGACGTGCCTATAATCCTCCAACCAAGTGTATTTCGTGTACGTGTACAGCCTTGCGCGTTAGTCGCATAAAATGGTCGTTCCAATTCCTACGAACGAACAAATTCGTGGCGATTGGGTGAATTCCCCAAATGAAAAAAGGGCGCGTAGAGGGAATCGATGGAAATTTTCTTTCCTTTTCTCTCATTTTATATATATATATATATATATATATATATATATATATATATATATATATCCATTTTATTTCTCTTTGTTTTTTTTTTCCAAATCTTCTTACCAAAGGCAGATCACGTTCGAGTCAAACAAGTACTACTAGGGTCATCCAATTCCACGTTATAACGCTTATTCGAATATTTTGAAGAAATCCAAGTTATTTCTTCTTTTTTCTTTTTTTGTTTCTCTTTTTCTTTCTTTCTTTCTTTCTTTCTTTTTTTTTCTTTTTTAATATTTCTATTAAATGTTCCTGTTTGTTCTATACAAACAATTTTATATATATATATATATATATATTTTCAATGGTACTGCTTTAAAATTACTGTATAAAGATTTCAATAAAATTATCGACGTTCTTATAATTTGAAAAATTATTATTGTATTAGTTTAAACGCATATAGATAGCTGTGTTATGGATTGAAAATGAATAAATTATTTGAATGTTATCATCGAAAAAGTTGAAATAATATATTAAATCTTATGACTATGAGTAAGTTCGACTTTTTCAGATGAATTAAAATCTATCTCATTATGAATAAAAAGTAAAGTAAAAAGTTAGAATAGTTTTTAATCGATCTAACGCGAAAGAGTTAAGTAACAGTATATGGCAAGAGAGTTTATGTGGATTTTTTTTTTATTTTATATTTAACGTATCGTTTTAATTTCCTTCTCTTTTTAGAAGAAAGAATTTTCTCTAACGTTTTATCTAATATCATTATTTCTCACATATTACGATCCTTTTAAGATGGATCCTTAAAAGAATCGATCGAACGCATGTCATTTTATTTATTTTTTCTTTTTTTTCTTTTTTTTCTTTTTTTTCTTTTTTTTTTTGACGTTCGAATTGACACTTACATTTAAAATTTTAAAAACAAATTTTTCAAACAAAATTATATTATCGTCTTATCGATTAACGCTTTCTCACTTAATTCAAAGTTTATTATACGTGAAAAATATTACACCTAATCATATTTATTCATTTCGACATTTTCTTATATACGTTTCTTTCAATTTATTTTCCTATTAAAATTTTCCTATTAAAGTTTTGAAAATAGATTTTAAAATACGTATCTTGACTGACCAAATTAAAGATAAATGTCTGTACACGTCGTTGAGTTAATCTTAATTTTATCAATTTCCATTCTAGCTTTCTATTTTACTCAATTGACTTAATAAATTCAATGTCTCTGTATGCATAGACATAATACATTTGATTCATCTACAAATATGTATATTTCAATATCCGTATATTACGAATTGTTCTATCCACAATGAATAAGAATTATAATGGGATTACAAGGATACCTAAGTATTTAAGAAATTATTGAAATTCCTTCTTTCAATTTTTTTTTTCTTACACCATTCCTCCCTCCACAATTGGATCACGTCGTCTCCCATGAAAAAGAAAAAAATTAATTTTAATAATTCGTATGATATCTATTCGACGAACGACCTTGTCCCATATTTCAAGCCATAAGAAACGAAATAAATAACAGAAAGTTTATCGCTTTTTACATGTTCGAATATTATCATCTTGGTCTACGATCAAGCTCATGTTTACGACCACTTTTGCGTGACTCGTTGAAAAAGAGAAAGAGAGAGAGAGAGAGAGAGAGAAACAAGGAAAACGTTTAATAGTAAAACTAATATGCTTCAACATGTTCATACTAATATACTTCACATACTCTTACATACTTTTTCTTTCCCTTTCTCTTTCTCTCTCTTTCTCTCTCCTATCTTCTCTTTCAATCTCTCTCTTTATCCCACGTACACATTGGTCCATTACTGTGTCATCTATCTCTGTGTCTATCTCTCTCTCTCTCTTTGTTTCTGTCTCTCCCTCTCTCTCTCTCTCTCTCTCTCTCTCCATCTATCTATCTCTCTATCTTTCTCGAATTCTCTGTTTTTCTCTTTCTATTCCACTCTACGTAGAAACGCGCAAGTGCCGATCGTTCTCAGTCGGAGAATGCCAACAACGCGATTCGCCGTGGCGCCGACAATGCTCGAAAACGATGCGAGAATAGTTCGTCTCCACTCTCTTTCTCTTTCTCTCTTTCTTTCTCTCTGTCTTTCTCTCTCTCTTTCTCTCTCTCTGTCTCTGCCACTCTCTATAAAATCCTCAAAGTTCATTTCCAATGCTCATAAGCCTCCAATTCCATTTTCGAACATCTGCGAATCATCGGGAAACGAATTTTCTTATTTCCCTTTTGAAAAGCTATTGGTCGAATTCTTCGAAATTCAAGATCAAAGATTCTAACATTGTCTAATAATTTCAATAATTTTCTATTTATTATATTTTAGTTTTTTTTTTTTTCTTTTTTTTCTTTTCCCTTTTTTTTTTTTTTTTTTTTTTTTTTTTCATTCTTCCTTAATCACGAAGGAAGATTTATGATATCATTTCAATGATTTTCTATTCATTATATTTTAATGTTTTTTTTTTTTTTATTTATTTATTTATTTATTTATTTACTCTTCTTTAATCACGAAGAAAGATATAAGATATCATTCAATAATTTAAGATATTTAAGATATAAGATATTTCAATGATTTTCTATTCATTATATTTTAGTGTTTTTTTTTTTATTTATTTATTTATTTATTTATTTATTTACTCTTGTTTAATCACGAAGAAAGATATAAGATATCATTCAATAATTTAAGACATTTAAGATATAAGATATTTCAATGATTTTCTATTCATTACATTTTAGTGTTTTTTTTTTATTTATTTATTTATTTATTTATTTATTTATTTATTTATTTATTTATTTATTTACTCTTGTTTAATCACGAAGAAAGATATAAGATATCATTCAATAATTTAAGACATTTAAGATATAAGATATTTCAATGATTTTCTATTCATTACATTTTAGTGTTTTTTTTTTTTTATTTATTTATTTATTTATTTACTCTTGTTTAATCACGAAGAAAGATATAAGATATCATTCAATAATTTAAGACATTTAAGATATAAGATATCATTTCAATAATTTTCTATTCATTATATTTTAGTTCTTTTTTTTTTTCTTTTCTTTTTTTTTCTTTTTTTTTTTTTTTTATTTATTCTTCTTTAACCACGAAGTAAGATATAAGATATCATTGGTTCGTTCGGTCCTACGTAGAGTAATCTTGTCAACACCGGATCTGGGTAATTAAAGGGAGACGGTCCAGACGATACGTCCCATATCGAATCAAAACTCACACTAAAGATAACAACGTGATTATATTTCTTATTCTTGTCCAGTCATATTTATTTCGTGATACTCTTTCTTTTTTATCTTTTAAAAGGGAGAAAGAAAAAGGATAAAAAGGAACAAAAAAAGAAAAAAAGAAAAATAAATAAAAACAGAAAAAAAAAAATGTGAATTTTATATTATGACCTTATAAATAGACCAATTTCATTTATTTGAAAGATTGAGAAATCCGATGAAATAATATATATATATATATATATATGTTCTTTTTAAAGTTCATTTTAAAATATAAATTCAAATAAACATTGTAAAACATTGTATGAAGATTCTTTTGTAGCTGTTACGTTTGAATTGTATTATTACAATGATTTACATTAATTTAATGATATTAATCATGTTGATCTTTGAAATAAATTATTTTTTATTCTATGGCCAAAAAAATTCTTGTTACTTTATAATGACATTAAATGATAGAAAATTAGAATAATTTATTACTAATATAAGAAATGAAATATTCCATAGAGTGCTTTGATGTTTAAATTTAAAAAAAAAAAACAAAACAAAAAAAAAAAAAAACAAAAAAAAAAGCAAAAAAAATTCCAAAGAATGGAGTTAATCGATTTTTAACTTTGTAAATGTCTGATATAACGTAATAATATCAAAAATAATTTTCAACAAATTATAATTTGTAATTGACGTTTTTCATAACGTATCATAGTCTTCGTTCGAACGAGATTCATTCGTTCGTAGACCCTTGACGATTTTTCTCCCTCTTCGTATCTATGTACATACTTATATATATATATATATATATATATATATATATATATATACTTCTTCTTCTTCTTCTTCTACTTTCGTTCTTTGAACGCGTTGAGAAATCATCGAGACGTGCGAGTGCGTGAACACACGCATTGAGAACTCGCGAGCGGATCATCGTACCAGAGTACCGTTGTCTGCTTCGGCATCTTTTTCCACGGTACGAGTTCCTTGCACCCTTGCAACGTAACGGCTACAAAAAGAAAGAGAGAGGAGATATAGAGAGGGTGACTGGAGGGTGAACGAGAGACGGTGGATGGTAATCCGATTCGCAGACGCGTCGCAAACTTCCGAGGGTGATGACGCACTAGCCGATTTTTTTTTCTTTTTTTTTTTTTTCTTTCCTTCCTTCTACTTCTTCTTCTTTTTCTTTTCTCTCTCTCTCTCTCTCTCTCTCTCTCCTCTTTTTATTTTCCACGAGAACTTTCTTCCATCCTTTTCAATGGGGGATAAGGGGGAGCTTTCCTTTTCCAATCTTTCATAGGAAATCCTAGAAATTAATTAAAATTTATTGATTATTACGATATTATCTTATTCTTTCTTCTTTAGACATCTCGAGGATCAATAAATAATTTTTGTATAATTCATTTAATACATCTAACGATATTATAATCTTAGATAAATCATAATTTTGAAATAATATCATGTATAGAATCAAATACTATTGATTGTATCTAATCGAAAAATTATAATCTTTTTATCATATTATATAATACTGTTTGATAATCCATCGAAACGATTAAATGTACGTAATCTTCGTGTATACAGTAATTTGATTGATTCTATGTGAATATAAAAAATATAGATGCCTTGCCCAAAATTCTTTAAATATTTACTAAAGTAAATAATTCGTATAATGTATATCTGTAATGTTTAGAATAATTAGATAGTATGATATTTGAATGGAGGAATAATTAATTAGGCAAAATACAAAATGAGAAAATCGAAAATAACAAATAATATATCTTAAGTGTTGATTGAAAATGTAATGTTTTTTAAGTGTCGAAAAACATGAAAATCGTATTAAAGTTTGTCTCATTTATCATAAATCTCTTAAAGAGTTATATATACGACATTTCTTTTTCAAAAGAAAAATTCATTTTTTAATAATTTCACAAAATATTAAATAAAAAACATCGAATAGAAATGACGGCTAAGTTATAGTATATAATATCAATAAGTATAATAATCGGCACGTTAAAGTAATGCTTGAAAATTTTTAACAACTATTACATACTCTAACTTTTCTTTTACGTTTTATCGTATTCCAATTCCGTAGAAGATAAAAATAATAATAATAATAATAATATATTATTATTATTATTATTAAAAAAAAAGGCTGAAAAAAATATTGTTGAATATGAAGAATAAAAAGCAGAACATAAAAACACGTATACAATAAATTACAAAGGATTCGCCGATTAGATAGAGAGAAGATACTATGATAACAAATTGATCAACATTTTATTATCATAGATTCTGCAAATGAGGATTTAGAATATCATTAGTACTTAGACTAGAATCATGTTTAGAGTCATGGCGCAGGTGGAAGATCGTAAATGCTGGAAATGAATTAAACAATTTAATTAAGCACGAATACGAAAGTACGAATATAAAAGCACTAATACAAAAGTACAAATATAAAAGCACGAATACGTGATAATGTTTTTAGACAAAATAAGACCACTTTGTGATAATTTAAACAAAAAAAAGAGAGAGAGAGAGAGAGGAAAAATAAACTTTATATTGTTGGATAGTTGACTTGATGAATTTACGTAAAACATTAACGAAATTGGAGTTTGGTTTCAAAGAATATTAATTGCATAGTCAAGACGATAGAAATTTTATTGAACATCGTTATTGATATTGTCAATGAAGTCATTATCATTTATAATATTTTTAAATTAATGCAAACATTGTTAAATTAATGGAAAATTGATCAGCTCGTTCATTAATTTGCCGTAAAAGAAGATGATGGTAGGATAAGTAGGATCGGACGTTGTTAAAACGTTATTAAAAATGTTTACATATTTAATAAATAAAAAGATAAATATCAATTAGTCTTTATTTCTAAAACTTAAGCTTCATTATATGATCTTGAAATTGATTATTAGTTAAAGATATACAAAAAATATTTTTTTTATTTGCTTATATAAATATAACAAGATATTTTAAACGTGTTTTTCGTGAAACAATGAATTCGAAAAAATATTAAAATCAATAGACAAAATTTATATTATTAGACCAATTGATTTCAATATTTTCAGAGCATTATTCGTATTAAATTTATGGACTCCTCTCAAGTCGATTTTTTTTTTTTTTCTTTTTCCTAAAGTACTTCCATTTTAAAGATAACTTGTTTTCTTATTTTTCTTTTTTTTTTCTTGTTCTTTTTCTTTTTTTTTTTTTTTTTTTTTTTTTTCCTTTTATTTTATTTCAGTCGATTAACTTGAAAATTATCGTAGATAACATATTTTCGCACACGTCTAAGCCAATACAAGTTTCTAACATCATTTGTCATTATTATTGATTAAAACAATGTTTATTACTTTATTTTAATCTTATAAAAGATATATGCTTTTTTTTAATTTCAATTTAAAAAAGATGAACCATCTTATATGAAAGCGACAAAAATTGATTCCCTGATAATCAAAAAATATATATTGGATGCCTTAGAATTTTTTGTCAACAATTTTTTGTCCATAAGTTTTATTTACAATAAATATAACTTATTTGAAACTTATTTGAAAGCTTAGGATTAACGATAAAGAAACAAGATGCCTTTGTAAAATCGATATGTAATATTTATATGTAAACAGTCCCAATATGAACTTTAAACTTATTGACACAGTATCGTCATATCAATATTTAATAATGACACATATACAAATGTCATATTGTAAGAAAATATACATGTCATTAATACATATACATATATATTTATACATAAAAAAAAAAAAAAAGAAAGAAAAAAGAAATTAATTTTCAATTGACATTCGATTAATGATAAAATAGATATGAAAAGTGGCAAATGGCGGAAAGGATTAAAACTCATTAATGATTTTAATTGTCACATTTCCCCTCGAGAGAAGATAATTAATCATCCATTCTTTCTATCTTAGTTTTATGATCGATCCAAGATGAAAGCACATCTGCCACGCACGGTCGAAATCGTTTCACATAAATGCGACGCAAATGTGTTTGTCATATTTCGACCTCTCGACGTCTTGTCGCGGTGCTCGAAAGAATTAGGGGAACGCTTATTCAAACACACGCGGTTAAAAGCTCCCTATATCTTTCCTTTTCTATCTCTCCCTCCCTCCCTCCTTTTCACTCTCTCTCTCTCTCTCTCTCTCTCTCTCTCTCTCTCTCGCGCGCGCATTATCTCGGCACGTCTATTGGCAGCTTTACACACTCTGTTGATGAGTTACACCATGCTCTTGGAATAAGAAACTTGGGGGTTCGGTTTTAGTCATTGTGATGAAAGAAGAGCATGGTCGAAATCACCTTCTCTTTCTCCCTTTTTCTTTCTTCTTCTTTCGTTCCTTCCGTCTTTCTCTATCTTCACCGTTAGCAATGGTTATACGAACTCAGTGATGTGTGGAGAATCCTACCAGCCGTTACTGAATCTCATCAAAGTGACTGAAAAAGAAAAAGAAAAAAAAAAAAAAAAAGAAAACACAGGAAACGCTTTCCATCGTACACCGATGCCTTTCAAAGATACCATGTTTGAATCCATTTCCGAGAAATTAGATCCTTCGTTCTATTACCTTTAACTAGATCAGGTCGAGTGTTTTCTTTCTTTTTATTTTTCCTTCCTTTTTTTCTTTCTTTCTTTCTTTCTTTCTCTCTTCAAATTCTTCCCGATGATCAACCTCGTCTAATTCATACGAATTGTTTACCAATTCTTAAATTCAAATTCAAATTTGTATTCATGAGATTATAAAATATGTATATATATATATATATATATATATATATATATATATATATATTTAAAAATTTGTGATCTATGATTTCCACATTATTTTCCAAAGTTTGAACAATTTTTAATCACATTAAAGCTACTTTAATGTTTTTATTTTGCCCGACGCACATGTCACTGTAAGCTATAATGTGTCTTTCTATAATGTGTGTTTTTTTTTCTTTTTTTTCTTTTTTTTTTTTTTTTTTTTAAGACGAATATTGTTCTATAATTCTGTTTCTTTCTCGATTTTTTTTCAAATCATTAGTTACTATTTCTTCTTCACTATCTGAACTAAATGGTCTTGTTTTGTTCTTCCCCATGGGTGAAATAATTTCTAAAATTTAATATTAAATATAAAATTAATAATAATAAAAATTATTAATTAATTATTAATTTATAATTTTTATTTAAATATAAATGTAGTTAGGTCACTTTCAAATTACACGGTTCAATTATTGAACTAATTCTGAAAACTTATGTGTCAAGAATTATCGTATTTGCTCGGAATATAAGCAATTTGAAATGCTTTACTGATAAATAACATAAAGTTGTACATGTAATTATGGCAACCGGAAAAAATTGATAAATTAAAGTTAGGCCACTTTCAAAATAAACGGCTCATATATATATATATTATAATTATTATAATTATTAATATATTATAATGATAAAATGTATTGAAATATATTTGAATTATTTTTAATATAAATTATAAAATACAAATTTAAATTTGGTAAAATTATTCCAGATATTAATTAGCTATCGTAAGAAGAAAAAATTGATAACGTGCGATAACAAAATAAGAAATTTCTTGCGTAATTTCGAAGGACAACGAAAAAAAAGGGAAATGGATATCAAGGGATATCAAGCAAAGGGCAGTAAGATCGATTGTAAACCACTATGAGAGAAAGAGAGAAAGAGAACAAAAGAAAGAAAGAGAGAGAGAGAGAGAGAGTTGAATCTACCAATTACATTTGTAAGGTACGATCATTCATTTAGACTCTCCTCATCAGCGATGTCTTTTGTCCAAAAAATCATTCGTTGTCCTTGAAATATACCCGCTGAAATTAATAAGTAAGTCGAATTGACTTTTCAAATGATTTTTAACGACTATAGTAATAACGATTATACCAGGTGTAATTAACGAATATATTCTTTACACATATATTCGATATAATTATTGTTCATGTATTATATGTACTATTTTTATATATTTTATTATTTATATACAACAATGTATTATATTTTTAAATGATTCGACAACGATAAAATTAATCGCCCTTTAATGCAATTTATATATTATGTATAAAATGTTCGGAGAAAATTAGAAAAAAAAAAAATAAAAAAGAAAAAAATAAAAAAAAAAAAGGGAATATATAGATCTTTAAGAATATCTATTTTTTAATTGTAACGATTAAATAATTATATAGATCATTAAGAATCGTACCTTTAATATCGAGTCCTTAAATTTCGATTAACTATATAAAAAAAAAAAAAAAAATGCTCAGAGAAAAATTAGAAATAGGAAAAAGAAATATGGAAAAGATATATGTAAGGAGTTTGACTATA